>NC_133620.1:420799627-420907127 GCF_048593235.1 Sminthopsis crassicaudata | reverse complement strand
ATAAATTCCAGTACCTCCTTTTTGTCTATATGGTCAAATGCAAATTCCTTTCTTGGGTTTTAAAAATCCTTCGCAATCTGCTCTTCTCTTCACCTCCTCCATCTATCTTTTCAACCTTATTAAAGGTTCTTCTTATACTCATCAGCCTAGGTTAAATCTCTCTTAGATTCCTCTGGTTCTTAGAATTCAAATCTTTTTCTGGTTAACCCTAAGCTGATAGTGCCTTCCCACTCTCTCCATTTCAAAAATGAATAGATAAATAATAAGTAGATAGGTACATAAGTAAATAAACTGAATGTAAATAAAGAGATGTTTAGATAATCATTTTAAATGTATTTTGAATGTATTTTTCTATGCAAATATGGACATGTTGTTTAATAAGATACATTACAATAATGCAAAAACTGTATTTTATTTTTGTTATGGATACTGCTCCTAGCATAATGCCTGGACCATGGTAGTAACTTCATAGATGTTTGTTGACATCTTATTTTACAGTGAGGAAATATGGTTAATGAAAGCTATT
Organism: Sminthopsis crassicaudata; assembly: GCF_048593235.1. Lineage (NCBI taxonomy): Eukaryota > Metazoa > Chordata > Mammalia > Dasyuromorphia > Dasyuridae > Sminthopsis > Sminthopsis crassicaudata. The sequence continues at coordinate 420,906,601 of NC_133620.1, read as the reverse complement.
AGAAGAACTCCAAGAGTGGAATGTGGTATCCCCATTGAGGTGAAAGCCATAACGGGGTAAAAGCCATTACATGGACACAATGTCCAGCAAATAACCTTGTATGTTTCTGAGAACTTATTCAAACCAACTACCACATAACTTTGAGTGTATGAACATCTAAACTCTATACTAACCTTGCATCTAGGTTCTGGGACCAGGCACAATACTGAGCAGTAAATTAAAACATTGGTCAAATAAACCTAAAATATGCAATAACATGCCAAAGCTCTTCTTCCTTTATCCAATTTCCATAATTACTAAATGACTTTTTTGCCTTTGCAGGGATTGACTGAAAAATTTGGCTGCTGCCCTAGAATGCATGTTGGTCCATTGAAATATGTGGCATCTACTCCCATACTGTACTCCTATGTAAGTAACCCATATGATTAATCATGCTGAAGCTACTGGCACCTTCTTTGGTATTGATTTGCATCTTTCAAAGGAAGAGTGTCTCTTATTTTGGAGGCAGTTTCAAATTACCTTGGGAAAGGCATCTGGACACCATGTGCAGATCAGAACATTTTGATTCACAGAGTTTAAGTAACTTACTAGACTTACTTTAGTGAAAGGCAAACTAGAACTTCTAAAGCTAAACATAGTGATCTTCCCATGGTACCCCTGATGCCAGAGAGTTATCAGAAAGGGAAAGAGAAATGATCCTGGATTAAAAAGAGCTAAAAGGGGAAATGAATACAGTATTTCTTTAGCTCAAATTCCCAAACTGTGACTTAAACTGTTAGATTCAGTTTGCTCATTTGTGAAATGGGGATTCTAATAGTACCTACCTAATATCATTATTGTGAGGATCAAATAAGATAACATAAGTAAAATACTTCGGAGAAACTCAAATCACTAAATAAATCCTAGCTATTGTCATTATTCTAAAATGCCACCCAGTGATGGAAACTTCATCAGCCCAAGTTCATTGAGTAGCAGTCAAGATTTTATATGTATATGTATATATATATATATATATATATATTATATATATATATGTATATGTATATGTATATATATATATACACATACATATATATATGCATATATATGTATATGTATATATATATCATATATTTATACATATGTATTTATACATATGATTACAAATTTAAAGTTCTATGAGGCTATTTCTTCATAAGTCTTATTTTACAGAAAAGAAGATTGATGCCTAAAGAGATTGAATGATATTTTCAAAGTCACACAAGATAGTAAACAGGAGAATGTGAATTTGGAAGAGGTCTTCTAAATTGGAAGCTTTTGTACTTTCTCTGAAAGAAGTTTTATAATGAACTTTTATAATTTCTTCTAATTGGAGGTAAATATAGCCTGAAAGGAGGGAAAATGCTTTAGATAGATAAAAAAATTAGTGGTATTACTTTCAAATAAAGTAACTTTAACTGATAGGAAAAGTTTTGTTCTTGGGGTTATTTTCCCAATAGAATTCCAAAGAGGGTGAATTTAATGAATTGCTTAGACTCATTTCCAATTAGCAACATCATTTGCATATAAACAATGAATGTACTGATAATCTTTTTAAAGCAGTTTATTTTCTTAAGTAGTGTTTCTATTTGTATAGCACTTTAGGGTTACAAAGAGTTTCAAATACATTATCTTCTGTTATTAACAAAACTGTGCTTTTGAATTAGATTGTGCAAATATAAACCTCATTTAATATAAGAAAAGTAAGCACAAAAGAGATTTAACAACTTGTTCCAGATCACCCAGTTGGTAAAATTTGAAGAGCTAGGGCTCAAATATAGGTGTTCTGACCCTAAATCCAAGGCTTTTCCATCAACCCCAATAAGATGCTTTCTATAATGGAGATATAAATAAATATGAGTTTATCTTAAACTACCAATGTCCAGAGCTGTGTATTTTTCCATTCTTCCACAATCAAGCATGATTTCTCCCTGAAGTGAGCCAATGCCAATTGAAACACCTATTCCTGGGACCTTGCCTATAGGTCTTTCATTGGACAATCACTGTTGGCAAGACACTTTTTGTCTTTCCTGAAGTTTAAAAACCTTCAGTTTACTTTATGTATACCAAAAAGATACTATAAAAGAGGTTTCAAACATACTGTACACAGGCTACATGTAACACACAAGACTCTAGAGTGTGGCCCAAATGAGGTTAAAATATAATTGGAACCTATTTAAGCAATTAAAGAAAAATACAATAAATTATAGATGATATTACATTTTAAAATCAAGTCAATAGTCTTCCCATAGGGATCCTTATTGCAAAGATTAGTAATCCCTATTTCTCATAGAGTTTGACAATTATTGGTCTATACAGTCTTGTAATAAGACACTTCCTCCCCACCCTCAACTTTTAGTCACTAATCATATTGAAGGCAGTAATAGCCATAAGGGATGAATCATGATTTTCTTATGTCTTCTCAGCAAGATGCTAGTATACATGTTTTCCTCAATCAATTAATCAATTGACCATAATTTATTGTTTACTATGTTCCAGGAACTGTTCTAGGAATTATAGATACAAAAACAAAAATGATGCAGTCCATAGCAGATATCTTGAATAAACAATTAATTCCTTGAAATCTCATCTTGTTGACTTAGAGAACTCATCAAAATCATAGTCTTCTGCAGGGTATTCTTAGGATATTACTTAAAGAACAATAGAATAGGAGTCAAGGTAGCAGATTTAAAATCCTAACTTTAAACTTTAAAGTCTTAAATCTACTTTTGTTTACTGTAACCTTGAACTTTTTCATATTTCCATATTCTTTCTTTTTCTGTTCATTTTCTTTTTGGCCTCAGCTGAAACAATTTCTATTTAGAGCTCTACCCTACCATTTTGAGGAGGGAACCCCAAAACTTTGAAAAATCCTTAAAGGAGAAAACCTCCTTGGACTCTGCCTCAGGGAGGGGAATCCACCCTAAGCACAAACAGTTTCACCTTTGTTATCTGGCTCAGTCACAAAACTCATTGAATTCAATAATTCAGTTCAAATTCTAACCCTGGCTGAAACCCAGCCTGGAGCCAACATGGGACTCCACCTACAAGTCCCCTTCAGCTTGTAGCCAAAGCCCCCTATTATAAAAGAACCAAGCTGGAGTCCTCTCTTTGCAGAGGTCCCAAACATGGCATCCTTACTCCTGGAACACCAAAGGATCTCTGTCCACTGGAACCCTGGTTCCAGTTCCTTTTATCTCTACCTTCAACTTTACTAATTAGACTTAACTTTACTTCCAAGCCCCTAAATAAACCTCTTTTATCAATCTAAATCCTTTTACAGGGGACTCTTGCCCAGCTACTAGACCTCTTTTAACTTTGTATCCTTGTGCTGAATCCAAAGGGGTTGCAGGGGAGCTCTATTTGACTCCCTGTACTCCAAACCTGCCACTAGACCTCAATTAAACCTAATTTCATTTAGGTACCCCAATTCTAAATCTCATCAATCTCATTTGCATGAAATTTGTTTTACACATCTTTATGCAAAAGCACATTTTGGTCCAGTCCATCACAATTTGAACTATCATCAACAATTCCTATGTTTTGTAAATATGGAGTATAATAAATCCAAAAGCATTCTACTATAGAAATCTGGATAAAAGGTAAAACCAAACACACATACACACACACACACACACACACACACACACAAACCAGAATGATAAGTACGTCTTCTATATAATCATAACAATTGGCATTTATGTAGTTCCCATTAGAGATCATGCTTACTAAAGCACTTTCACAAATACCATTTTATTTGATCCCCATAACCACCTGAGAGGTAAGTGCTATTATTAGCTCCATTAAGCAATTCAGAAATTGGAAGATAAGTGCCTTGGCCAGGTTCACAGACCTTAAAAGTATCTGAGGGCAAATTTGAATTGGGTTTTCTTGACTGTGGCCTAGAGCTCTATCCACTATAGGGACTAGTTGTCATGCACAATAAAAGGCATAACACATGATTGTCCAGAAGCAAGAATAATATTTAAAGGAATTGACAGAAATTTAAAATTTGTGTTATGGACATATTTTGAAATGCATTTTTGTTGCTGTTGCTATTTTGATTTAATTTTTTTGTTTTGTTTTTTGTTTTGTTTTGTTTTGTTTTCCCAAAGACCAGTATTTTATAGTGTTTGGGTATCAGCATCAGAGTATAGTATTTTCCATCCAGTCGAATATGAAAATGACATAAAGCTAAATAAATCCACTCCATAAAAATTTGACAGATGATTGGGCAGCCTCTAAATTAAGTCTTCTGAGGAGATTAGAAGCCCTGTCAGGCCTTTCATTCTACATTTAGTAGAATCTGGATTCTTTGAAACTAAAATAACTTCTTTCAAGTGTTATCTTACATTCTGGATTTTGATCTATTTTGTTGATAATCTCATATGGTAATTTATCTATTTACTGATTGTTTTTAACATGGATCTCAGTAGAATTTAAACTTTTCATTTTATCTTTTTATCCCTCCAGGAGCTAGCACAGTTCTTTATACATAGTGTATATTTAATGAGTACTTTTTGTGGATTGCACCATTCTTGTATTTAATATTATTGTTATTCTACACATATATAAGCCTAAATATGTATTTGTGCATATATACACTTATTAGAATACATATTATGTCTTAGGATAGAATTTTATTCCCTTGAAGGATATTAAATTTTTATCTTTGTATATTCAAGAAGCCTAATGCAAAATACTTTGTTGATTGATATATAATCAGTGAAACAGAAAACCACCTTTTATTAAGTACCTTCAATGTTTTAAGCATCGTGATATGCACTGGACTTACAAAAAAGAAGTGGAGAGGGAGTAATTCCTATTCTACAGAAGCTAACAGCCAAATAGATGAGAAAATATGAAGACAACTCTGTACAAACTACATACATACAGAACAAATTTAAGTTAATCTTCGTGGGAAAGCTCAAAGACTGAGTTTAAGGATTGGGAAAGTCTTGTAGAAATTGGGACTAAGCTGAATTGTTAAGGAACTCAGGGAAGCTGAGAAGCAGTAATGATGAAGAATGAATTCTAGACATAGGGGTAGGCCAAGTGATATGCTATTAGACCACAGTCGGGCTTCTTAAACTTTTTTCCACTAGCAACCCTTTTTTTTTCATAATTTTTATGTGACTCAAAATACATTATGGCATATAAAATAAGTATATAAAAGAAACATTTACTAATAATAAATTATAATTTCATTACCTCCCATATGCAATTATGAAATCCCTTAGGGAATCATTGTTTAAGAAGCTGGCCAGTAGAAATACAAAAAAGATAAGAGAAAATTGCCAATCTGTTTTTTAATGAGCATGAAGTGACCATAGGATTTTAGATAAGATCATAGATTAAGAACTAAAGGAGGCCCTAGAAGTCATTAAGTTCAAACTTTCATTCAAGATAATGAAATTATGGATCTATCATAATTTTAAGGTGGGTTGGAGACTAATTATTCAGTGATATAAAGATAAAAGTTTTTCCTTTAAAAGTTTATAATCTAGTAAAAAGATAAGTAATGCATAAAAGTAACTAAAAATTTGAAAATAATTAAATACAAAGTGGACATATTTGCTATTTTTAATTGGAAAAATTATTTATAGCTGCCAGGAAAAATTAAATTAAATTATGCCTTTAATTAGAGATGTCCACAAACACAAAAGTTTCTATAATAGTTCTATTTCTCCCTCTAGCCTTTGCATATCATGGAATATAAAACTATAAAACTTCTTTATGACAACAGTGCACATTTTGAGAATGCATACTTAGCCATAGAGAAATATACACACACACACACACACACACACACACACACACACACACACACACATTCCACATCTTTCAAGTATTTATTAAAGTTCTCTACCTTTTAAGCAAGAGGCTTCCTTTTACTTACAGGATAAAACATAATTGTTTCCTTTTGGCATTTCACACTCTTCATAACTTAGCCCATTACTGCCTTTTCCAGTTTTCTTATATTTATGACCTCAGTAATTTATGCTTTTTTTTTTTTCTTATCCATCCATATAATCGACCTACTTGGTATTCTGCATACAAGATACTCCATCTTTGAACTTGCTGTCACCTACGCTCCCTTTTGTTACACCTTAGATTCTATAGTTTTCTTCCTTATTTAAATCTCCCTCTCTTCATTCCCTAGCCTAGTGTTTCTCAGGTAGGATATCTGTTATGTATTCATTATCTATTTTCTTTGTACATAGGTATTTAAAAGTCTCTCCTTCATTCAATTGTGAGATCCTTAAGACTGATAATGTATTATCCTCTCTTTGTAGCAGCATCTATTCAGTTGTTTTTCTATTGTGTCCAATTTTTCACAATCCCACTTGGGGTTTTCTTGGCAAAGATATTGGAATGTTTGTCATTTCCTTCTCTATCTCATTTTACAGACGAGAAAAATGAATCAAACATGGTTAAGTGACTTGTACAGGGTCACATGGCTAGTTAATGAGTATAGATATAAGCTCAGAAAGATAACTCTTCTTGACTCCAGAATTAGGCTCTATCCACTATACTACCTATCTGCCCTCCTCCTCTATATTCTCACTTATGTATACATTCAAGAGGGGAAATTGTTCCTTTACTCAACCTAGGTAAATCAGATTTTATAAATGTAGTAAGTATAAGAATCAGATTTTTATTTGTTTAATTATAGATTTTGAATTGACATTATATTCCCATAGGTTATCATTTGTGAACAGCTATTTATTATTAGATCCATGTGGTTTATATGTAGGCAATAGGAAAATTTTAGGCTTTTTTACTCTTAATAGAATGGCTTGGGAAATTCCTGACTCACTTTGGAGCTATTTTACCTCAATATATCCAGACTTTCTTTCAATAATCAGATCTCTCAAGGATGCATAATTAGATAATATAAAAAGAAAAATGACAAGTCCAAGTGGCTCTGCATACATAAATTAGAAATTAATAAGGCATTAATTTCATTTTGTCTAATATTCATATTAACTGAAATTCATTTGCATTTGTAGCACATAGCACAAGGCATAGATTACCAGTGATTTGGTACATTGAAACAGAGATAGCCCATTATAAAAGCCATAAATGCTAAACATTACTTAGGTCTATCTAAATAGTCACAGGGATAATTGCTTTGTATCTACCCCACAGCTGCTAACTATTCTTCTGAGGTCAGTTTCCTAAGCCATATGCCTGACTACAGTTAGCCAAGGCAGTTTGTAGGAGCTCTGAATAACAGTAATATATGAAAGGCTTTACCATCTATAATTGTTAATAGGCCACTGGTGGCCACCAGCTCAAGAATAAAAACTGGGATGCCTCATCAAGAGTAACACACAGCTGGTCAATGTTCTGCTGATATAACATGACCTTGATCTAAGCAACACAGAAAAAAAAGTCAGCATGACAAAATTATTAATTCCATTCTTATAATCCATATTTGTAGGTAGCCATCTATCAGTCCAGAAGAAAGTTGTTTAGGAACATTTTTTTCTGTCTCCTTCACTGCTCCCCAGCACCCCTCTGAAATAAAAGCAGGTTGGTAGGGTCGTTTGTTGCTCTATCTAGAGATTTATAATCATTGTTCTATGCTGCCTGCATAATACATAAGCTTTGGGAATATTCCAACTATATGCCTTTATATTTAACATAAGTAGGATATTGGTAATCATTGAATTAATGTACATTTGGCCTGTTTGGAAAATAGAGGTCAAGGTCACCCAAGATCCTAGAGTGAAGTCACAAAGTGTTTTTGATTTCCAGTGGTCCCTGACATTTTCATTATTTGAACTGAGTTTATATAAAATGATTAACCTGTTACAGTTCAACAGACAGATCTCCATGGAGCAAAAATCATGAATTGACTTTTCACTCATTTTGAGTGGTTTCTTCCTAACCTTGGCACAGTATTTTGACCCCCTGAAAGCTGAATAGGTCTTACCATTAACCCCTCTATATAGTCATAGTTCTGTCTACAGGATATTTAATGAAAAGAAAGCCTAGAAATATATCTGCAAAGAAATCAATATGAGGTGATAGTTGCAATTCTTGTCATTGTGAAATGTTCGCAGTAATTCTTTTTGCATGGAATACATTTAGATGACACACAAAATGCTGTATCACTGAGGCTAATAAATTTTCCTTGACAAGATATGTTGGTATATAAGATAACTAGTGCTTAATGTAAAATTATTGACTAATTAGGAAAGGCAGAAGCCATTTTTTCAGTAGACTGTCACTAAACATGGTATTGGTTGAATTACATAAAGAAGATGCCCTTATTCCCCAAATAACTATATTATCTTAACTTCATAAAAGTCCACCATTAAAGATATATTAATTCATTTTTCTTTTTCCTTTTTTTCTATCTAGATCAAAGCAATTATGTTTAGACTAAAAGTACAATTCAGTGCTAAAATTGTGTGCCTTCATTTATCAGATCACTTTTCAGCTCTTACAGCTGAGTGCAAAGTGAAGTCAGAATTTGAAATAGGATGTGTCTCTTCTCCAGAAATGTGCCAGAGATTATTTGGTGATGGTAATTTTTCAGCAAAAAGAGAAATAGTAAACTAATTTGGAAAATAGCTGTTTTCTAAGCAGAATGTATTTAAGAGTGTAATAGCGGGGTAAAACCCAGAAATTCAATAAGATAAAAGAGCAAGGAGATTTAGTAGGAGCAAAAAAAAAAAAAGTATTGAATTTTATTGATTCAAAGTCCATTGATTCACTTAGCAAATTACTGATAGAAGCCATTGATGCAGCAAGGGGATAACATGAGGATAGATGGTTTGAAGTCTCATCAGTGGTTATAAGAGAGCAAAGATGAGTGAAGAATTTGCTGGACACATTTCAACAGATGACCTAGAAAATAACAGGGTTTTTACTACCTATATTTGTGTATTGGACAGGAATTTGCAAATTATGACTCCAACAAATATAAGTAAAATATCAAAAGTCTCAGATATTAAAACCAAATGTGTGAGAAACAGGAAAAGGCAGGAAATCTCATTATAGAGGAAAACATTTCACTGTGAAGCATCCAGGAAAGGATGACACAATACATCAAGCAAAGTAGATTGCAGTCACAGTCAATCAAAAAAGCTCCAATCAAAAAGACAATACCAAAGAAGTCATTTTTTTTAATTGTAGAAAGTATGAAAGACAAATTAAGTATTCCAGGATCCCAATGAATGAGATCTTAAACTATTAAACTCTAAAACTATCCTAGGTGGGTAGTAGAATGTGATACTGAGAGAAAATGAAAGAAGACAAATCATTACATCCTTGAAGTTACCATACTTAAGAGTTTAAGACTCTCCTTATAATAAGTTAGAATAAACTTGTTTTAAGAAGAAAGAGGTGTTATTCTAAGAAATATACAATAATTTCAAAATATCAGGATTTGAAAGAATTTTTGCACATACAGTCCAATCTGTAGGTTGATAAAGAATTCCTATTGTTAAGGAAACTAAATCCACTTTCAGATAGCTCAAATGTTAAGAAGTTGCTTTACTTTTCCTCTCTTATATTGACTTTAAATATATCCCCTATATAATTCTACTTTTGTTTTTAATGTCAAGGAAAAGCAAAAGTAATTCTAATTCCTTTTCTAAGCTGGAAGGTAAGAGACAGGAGGGAATTATGAGGCAGCTAAGTATCATCAAGAAGCTTTTATGTGACAAAAGAGTTAGAGCATTGGACGTAGATTCAGGAAGATCTGAGTTCAAATATAAATTAGCTAGGTGACTCTAGTCAAGCCATTTAATCTCTCTGTGTCTCAATTTTCTTATTTTTAAAATGGGGGTCAGGGATGATAACATTAGTAGTAGCAAGAATAGCTAACAAGAATAAAAATAATAATGATAAAATATTAATATTAATATGGTTCTTGTGAGGATAAATGAAATAATATTTTAAGGTCTTTTTCAAATCTGAAATGTATATATGGATACAAGTTATTAATTATTATTATACCTGACAGCCCTTCATGCACTTGATAAAGATCATGATTTCTAACCCCCATATTTTCTCTCCTCCAATTAAACAACTCCATTTCTTTTAAGGAATCCTCATAAAATAAAAGCAAATTCCTTTACAATGAAGCTTGACCTCCTGTGCATGTTCTCTTGCTCATCTTAAGATGGGGTAACCAGAACTAAATACATGAATCAAGATTATGTATGACCAGTGAAAAATAATATAATACTGTCTATCACTTCTTTATGTTTCTTATTATAACATGATAACATTAGTTTTCTTGGATATCATATACTTAACACGTGTATTGACCTTACAACCCATTAAAATTTCTGTATCTTTTTATATGTCTAAGTCTCTGTCTCTATCTCTGTCTCCTTCTCTTTTTCTCTGTGTCTTTATCCTTCTCTCTTCCTGACCCTCTAGCCTTTAAGCAGGTGCTGAGACAAACTATCTGAGATATAGAGTAAGAAGACAATTGAGATAGTAATATTAGTGATCAGGCATTATATTTATAGGAAAAGTCAGAAATGTTTGTTGTCTTGAAGAGAAAATATTTGGGAAAGAAAGATCTTTCTTTCTAAGATTTCTCCAATGATGCTCATTTTCCAATTTTGTGTGTTATTTTGGGATCATATGATAGAACTAAATAGAAACTAAAGAGCTTTATTTTGCACTAGTAAGGCAAGAGCAAAAAAAATGAAGACCTCAGCAGTATAGGCAGTATTTTATTATTGTTGTCTTATAAAGATTTAAGAAAAGAAATACAGAATTGGTTAAGATGCTGAGAGTGAAAATATAGAATTTCCAGGGCTAGATTATTCATTTTCTAAGCTAATAGCCCTAGAGAAGCTATTTAACATCTCTAAGGTTCAGTCTCCTCATCTTTCAAATGAGAACATTAATATTTGCAATACATGAGGTTGTTTTGAGGATAGAAGCACAGAAAGCTTAAAACATTTTTCAATGGGAGTTATTATTATTGTCAAATCTTTATTATCAAAGTAGACATGTATGTTTATGTAATATATGTATGCACATATGTATTAGATTGTTATATGTATTATGTGTATATAAATATATATATATTTACTTACATATATATGTATATATATATATATATATATATCTATAGATAGATAGATAAAATGATTTTAAAATAAAAATGAATAGAGGAGGAATATGCAGCCTCTACTAACCATGTCACAGAGAGAGTAGAAAGTCTAGTGCAGAAAGATGAATTAAAGTAAAGATATTTGCTAAATCATAGGAAACTATATGCAATAAAGAAGCAAAATTAAATTAATGACCTCAGTTGTCTGACAATCAATTAGTTAGTATTTATTCCATGCCTGTAATGTAAGCATTAAGGGATAAAAATACAAAAATAACAAAATGCCTTTCGGAATCATAAGTGTTGCTGGGGAGACAATATATCCAGATAAAAGTACATTCAAAATAAATTCAAGGTAATTTTGGAAAATAATACTAGTTCTACAGAGAATCATAAAGGGTCTCTTGAGGAAGATTATTGCAGTTGAACTTTGAAGAAAATTAAGAACACTAAGAGGTAAAGGTAAGGACAGAATATACTCACATAATAATAACAATGTAGATAGACTTTACAAAGGCCCAGAGATGGAAAAAAGAGTGCCATGGATCAGGGAAGTATGACATATTCATTTTATACTTTAAGAAAAGCATTTTATGATGAGCAGACCTGATTTCAGGAAAGTCTGGAAAGATTTACATGAATTGATATTAAATAAAGTGAGCAAAAACAAGAGAATATTATACACAATAACAGCAATAACATCAAGAACTATAATAGGCCTAGCTCTTCTCAACAATGTGGTGATCCAGCACAAATTCAATAGACTTAAAAATGGAAAAGGAAATCCACATACAATTTTTACCTTTTAAAAATGTATTTAATTTGAGTTTCCTTTCTCATATTTTTTTCTCCTTTTAGTCTGATTTTTTTTCTTGCACAACATGAGTAATATGGAAATATGTTTAGAAGGATTTTACATGTTTAACCTATATTGGATTGTTTGCTATCTTGGGAGGGGGAAGGTAGTGAAAAAGGGAGAAAAAATTGGAACTGAAAATTTTATAAAAATGAATGTGGAAAACAAATCTTTACATGTGTTTGGGAAATAAAATATTACTAAGAGAAAAAGAAAAAAAAAAACATTTTAACTGCTTTGTAAAGATTAGAGGCATGAAGACTTATTTGGATGTTATTACAATATCTAGGTGAGATATTGGTTCAGGTAGGTGGTGCAATGGATAGACACCTGGCCATGGTTCAAATCCAAATAAACAGATACTTACTAAGTGACAAGTCAGTTACACCTATTTGTTTCAGTTTCTGCATTTGCAAAATGAGCTGAGAACAAAATGGAATCTCTCTCCCATATCTTTGTCAAGAAAATCCCAAATGGGATCACAAAGTCTCAGACATGAGTGAAAAGACTGAATAACAACAGGTGAGAGTTTATGAAGTCCTACATTGTAATGGTGGTTGTGAATGGAGGAAATATAAGAGAGCTTTGGAAGTACAATCAACAAGACTTGGCAATTAATTGGAAAAAGTGAAAGTGATGAGTCAATGATAATTGAGAGGTTATTAACCTGAGTAAATAGAAGATGAATAATAAGTACCTACTGTGCTGCTGCATTTGGCTCTTAATGACCCATTTCAAGTTTTTTGGCAAAGGTACTGGAGTGATTTCTCATTTCCTTCTCTAGCTTATTTTGTAGTTGAGGAAATTAAGGCAAAAAGGGATAAATGACTTGCCCAGAGTCACTTAGGGAGTAAATATCTGAGTCCAGATTTGAGTACATGAGTCTGAGCCTTCCTGATTTTTAAGTCCAGTGCTCTGTTCACTTTACTACCTAGCTATTGAAGAAGTAATATTAACCAGAAATTTAGAAGCTGATAAGAATGTTAGATTTGGAGGAAATACATTGAACCTGAGGTTTTTAGAAGATGCTAATGTATTTAATAAACATTTGGTGATATTTGAATGAAGTTCAGAATCCTAGAGTTGGATATATAAATGTAGGAGTTGCATTTGCAGAATATAAAATAATAATAATAATAATAATAATAATAATAATAATAATAATATGTTTAACTTAGATTTCAATAGGAGAAAATAAGAATACCCCTGAGTCGTCATAGAATCTCACTCATTATACTGAGGATAATAAAGGGCACAATATATTAAAATAAGAAACAGACAAAATAAAAGTGACAATAGAATGACAATGTATCAAGAAGATATGTTTATTTAAGGAAATTTAAAATCCATATATAGAAGAATGATGAAGAATATTTGGGTGAATATAAATGAAGGAAAAAAGAAAACTGGTAACATGTGAGTGTGCCATATATGAGAAGGAGGGAATTATTAATGAACTAAAGAAATACTTTAAAATAAATATGGTCCTATATATTATAAGTCATATATAGGTCACTGGACCAGGAGGCAGAAAAAGAATCTGGTCTCAGACACTTGCTAGCTGTGTGACCTTAGATAAAGCACTTAACCCTTTTGTTCCTCAATTTCCTCATCTGTAAAATTATTGGTAAAAGGAAATGGAAATCCACTCCAGTATCTTTGGCAAGAAAGCCCCAAATGGGGTGAGAAAGAGTCAAATATGACTAAACAACAACAATATGATATGATTATCATGAGGGAGTTTATGTAGAATTTACTAAGGATTTCAATTTGTTAAAAGTAAAGGATCTGAAAATTGTATCCCTTTCATTCTCCACAGGATAGAAAAAGGTATAAGAAAATGTACCTGTTATGATCAAGAAAAAGAAATTATTTGGTGAAATAATCATTTTTATTTCAATGTTTAAGAAGGAATAGTTAGTGGGGAAATGACCATGATATTTAAGAGTTCAGGTTGAATAAGAACTAAAGTCTGGAATAATCTAATATGCATCCTAGATTTGGGGATAGCAGATTTCAAAATTAAGGACAAAAAAGTGCCCTCCAGGATTTAAGCAGTCAGTCTAAAAGGAAAATAATGAGAGAAATGCAAATAATCCACTGAGCACAGAATAAAGGAAGTTTCTAAAAAGAAAGACGGAAAGACATTTGATTTTTAAATATAGAAGATGGAAATATGGACTATAAAGAGACAAAATATGAAGGGTTGAAAAGGAATAAGCATTTATTTAGTATTTACCAGGTATTGTCTCATTATTGTATTTATAGAAACTTGGGAATATAAATGTTATTATTATTATTTTATAGGAACTCATGACTGTCTTAGATTAAAGAATTTTCCTAGGGTCACATAAATTATAATTGTGTGGAACCAAGTATGAACTTCTCCCCAAGTTTGTAATTGTGTGTGATCAAGATTTTTCTGACTAGAATACTTATCCATTCACTACTTAGATATGAAAGAGGTAAAAAAAAAAAAAAAAAAAAAAAAAAAAAAAAAAAAAAAAATATATATATATATATATATATATATATATATATGAAACTAATCATAGACACAAAAAAGGATGACTTAATTCCAATTCTAAAAGCAAAACAAACCAAAAAAAAAATTCAAAACCTAACCCCTCCTATCTAGACTTCAATTCTATGTTTATCTGTCTTATCCTTCATTTTTCATCTATTTGGTACCAGATATGTGCAAGAAATAAAGAGTGATCCTATAAAAGGACCCATTGCCAGGGATTCTTCATTGACCACAGGTTGTGAAACTTATTATAAAGCCGAGAGCCAGTACTTTGCATTATGACTCTGATTTGCTTAGAGTATCTACCTGTCCTCTGTTAAGAGACAAACAAGAGGAGGAGCCATTACAGTGGAGAGTAGACACATGTCTATGTGACTTCCTCCAAGCTTCCCTCAATCATCAGCAGATTATGTGTCCAAACTGGTTTTGGAGTGACACAACCCACAAATATTTGGAGTACAACAAATTTCCAGAAGAAATTATTATGGAAGAATTTCAGAAAAGGTCTGTTTCCTATTTATTTATTTGATTATATATTTATTTGTTTTACTTATTTATTTATTTTTATTAAAACTTTTTATTTACAAAGCATATGCATGGGTAATTTTTCCAATATTGTCCCTTGCAAAACCAGAAAAGGTCTGTTTCAATTGGGCATGGAAAGAGGCTGCAGAACCCAGATTGCAACAGAGGGAGTCCAGGGTAAGGAGTTGGGGTGGGAAACCAAAGCTTTGTGACATCTGCCCACAGGGGAATCTACTGTGAGATTATTAGGCTATTCTGTCCTGTTTACAAGCCAGTGGATCAGCAGATTAGCTGTAATGCACCCAAAGCAAATACAAAAGGCAAATTATGAGCTCCTGAATTCTAGAACATGGGAACTTACCATACCTACCCAGCATCAGAAGTCAGTCAGCAATACCAGTCCCAGGGCAAACTAAAGTGGCCGTCAACCTCTTTACCTTAAGAGCAGACCTCAACCTTAAAAACAAAACAAAACAAACAAAAAACAAAAACCTCTGACTATAGTCAGGTTTATTTTATTTTATTTTATTTTGCTGAGGCAATTGGGGTTGAGGGACTTGCATTGGGTCACACAGCTAGGAAGTGTTAAGTATCTGAGGCCAAATTTGAACTCAGATCCTCCTTACTTCAGGGCTGGTGCTCTATCCACTGTGCTACCTAGCTGTTCCCATAAACAGTTCTTATGAACAAAGAGAATAACAGACTTCACACCTTGAGGACCCTAAAGGCAAATCGCTTCCACATAGAGGCCCAAAAAGTGATATAAGTTGGTTTCCATTTCCCAAGGCTTTCTTGGAAAAATCAAAAAGGATCTTAAAAGAGTTAGAAGAAAAATGGGGAAAGGAAATGAGATCCTTGTAAGAGAATATAGAAAAGGAAAAAAAAAAAAAAAAAAAAAAAAAAAACAAGTTAGAAGAAAAAAAACTTCTTAAAAATAGATTTAATGAAATGGAAAAGGCAAATAACTCCTTACAAAATAAATTTGATGAATTGGAAAAAGCATATAATGCCTTACAAAATAGATATGAAAAAGAAACCAATTTGTTCAAAAAAGGAACTTGTGAAATAGAAAAAAAAAAAAAAAATGCGATGAACAAAACACCTTAATTGGCCAAATGCAAAAGGAGATAAAAAAGCTAACTGAAAAAAAAAATAATAATAATAATTCACTAAAAATTAGAATCAAACAAATGGAAGTGAGTGACTCAATTCTAGACTTCAAGAATCAATCAAACAAAATTGACCTGGAAAATTAATCTAGGAGAGACAATCCAAGATTTTTTAGAGTTCCTGAAAATCATAATGAAAAAAAAAAAAAAAAAAGAGCCTAGATAGACATTTTCTTTTAGGAAGTCGTCAAGGAAAACTGACCAGATGTCCTATAATCAGAGGGTAAAATAGTGATTTAAAGAATTCACTGATCACAAATGGGAAGATGATATGTTTAACTCTTGTGTTTTATATTTATGTTATGGATATATTTAGAGGGTTCAGGTATAATTTGATTTTATCGTGATGATTTAAAAAAGAAACAAGAGGAGGAAAAGTGATTCTACTGGAAGAAGAGGAAAAATGGTATTAAAATAGCGTAAATTACATTAAATGAAGAGGCAAAAAAAGCCCTATTGAAATTGAGGGAAAGAGGGGAGGGGCTAAGCATTGTGTGGTTCTTACTCTTATCAGATTTGGTTTAAAGAGAGACTATCAGACACATTTAGCTTCATTCACCCTATTGGGAAGTACATAGGAAAGGGGAAAGGAAAGGGGGAGGCTAATAGAAGTGAGAACAGAAATTGAAGGGGAAAGATATAAGAAAGAAAGAAAGGCTATAAAGGGGGAGAAATATTTGAGGGAAATAGTAGTTGGGAACAAATTACAGGGCAGGATAGACAAGGGAAAAAGAAAAAGAAAAGTATAACTTGAAGAAAACAAGATGGTGGGAAATACTGACTTAGTCATTTTAACTCTGAATGTAAATGGGATAAAGTCTCCCATAAATATTTAGATAGCAGACTGTATTAAAAGCCAGAATCCTACAATATGTTGTTTACAAGAAACACATTTAAATCAGGGTGATACATTCCAAGTAAAGGTAATAGTCTGGAGGAGAATCTTTCAGTTGAAGTAAATAAAGCAGTAATAGTGATCCTAATCTCAGATCAAGCAAAAGCAAAAATAAAGGTAATTAAAAGAGATAAGGAAGAAAGCTATAGTTTGCTAAAGGGTACAAGATAATGAAACAATACTAACCTATATGCACAAGTGGTATAGCATCCAAATTCTTACAGGAGAAGTTAAAAAACAAACAAACAAACAAAAAAAAAAACAAAAAAAAAAAAAAAAAAAACCTCCAAGACAAAATAGACAGTAAAACTATAAGTGGCACATCTCAACCTTACTCTCTCAGAATTAGATAATTTGAGTCGCAAAATAAATAAGAAAAAAATTAAGGAGGTAAATAGAATTTTAGAAAAGTTAGATAGACCTTTGGATAAAATTGAATGGAGACAGAAAATAATATACTTTTTTTTCTCATCAGTATATGGAACCTATACAAAAACTGATCATGTATTAGAGGATAACCCTCAAAATCAAATGGTAGAAATAGTAAATGCATCTTTTTCAGATCATGATGCAATAAAAAATTTCATGCAATGAAAGACCAAGGGAAAATAATTAATTGGAAACTAATTAATCTAATCCTAAAGATTTAGTGGACAAAACAACAAATCAGAGACACAATCAATAATTTCATCCAAGACAATGACAATAATGAGGCAGCATACCAAATTTATTATGAGATGTAGCCAAAGCAGGTTTTAGGTAAGTTTTATATCTCCAGATGCTTGCTTGCATAAAATAGAAAAAGAAATGATCAATGAATTGGTCTTCAATTCAAAAAGCTAGAAAAAGAACAAATTAAATACCTTCAATTAAATACCAAATTTGAAATTCTAAAAATAAAAAGTAATTAATTAAATTGAAAGTAAAAAAAAAAAAAAAGTATTGAATTAATAAACAAATCTAAGAACTGGTTTTATAAGAAAAACAACAAAATAAACATTTTAGTTAATTTGATTAGAAAAAAAAAGATCAATTTGTTAGTATCAAAAATGAAAAGGCTGAACTTTCCACCAATGAAGATGAAATTAGAGAAAAAATTTGAAGTTATTTTGCCTAGCTATATGTAAATAATTTTGATAATCTAGGTAAAATGGAGAAATACTTACAAAAATATAGATTACCCAGATTAACAGAAGAGGAAATAAATTATTTAAATGGCCACATATTAGGGGAAAAAAACCCAAAACAAACAAACAAACAAACAAAAAAAAAAAAAACCTTTATGGCCAGTGTTTCTGATAAAGGTCTTATTTCTTTTTTTTTTTTTTTTTTCTTCTTTTTCATTTTTTTTTTTTATTATTATATATATATATATATTTTTTATAATATTATCCCTTGTATTCATTTTTCCAATTTACCCCCCCTCCCTCTATTCCCTCCCCCCGACGACAGGCAATACCATACATTTTACATGTGTTACAATATAGTCTAGGTACAATACATGTGTGCGAATATCACTTTCTTGTTGCACAATAAACATTAGAATCCGAAGGTACATGCAACCTGGGCAGACAGATATTAGTGCTAACAATTTTCATTCCCCTCCCAGTGTTTCTTCTCTGGGTGCAGCTACCTCTGTCCATCATTGATCAACTGGAAGTGAGTTGGATCTTCTTTATGTTGAAGATTTCCACTTCCATCAGAATACATCCTCATACAGCATTGTTGTTGAAGTGTACAGTGATCTTCTGGTTCTGCTCATTTCACTCAGCATCATTTGATTTAAGTCTCTCCAGGCCTCTCTATATTCCTCCTGTTGGTCATTTCTTACCGAGCAATAATATTCCATAACCTTCATATACCACAATTTACCCAACCATTCTCCAACTGATGGACATCCATTCATCCTCCAGTTTCTAGCTACAACAAAAAGAGCTGCCACAAACATTTTGGCACATATATGTCTCTTTCCGCTCTTTAGTATTTCTTTGGGATATAATCCCAGTAGTAGCGCTGCTGGGTCAAAGGGTATGCACAGTTTGATAACTTTTTGGGCATAATTCCAGATTGCTCTCCAGAATGGCTGGATTCTTTCACAACTCCACCAGCAATGTATTAGTGTCCCAGTTTTCCCACATCCCCTCCAACATTTGTCATTATTTGTTCCTGTCATCTTAGCCAATCTGACAGGTGTGTAGTGGTATCTCAGAGTGGTCTTAATTTGCATTTCTCTGATCAGTAGTGATTTGGAACACTCTTTCATGTGAGTGGATATAGTTTCAATTTCTTCCTCTGAGAATTGTCTGTTCATATCCTTTGACCATTTATCAATTGGAGAATGGTTCGGTTTCTTATAAATTATGGTCAGTTCTCTATATATTTTGGAAATGAGACCTTTGTCAGAACCTTTGTTTTTAAAAATATTTTCCCAATTTGTTACTTCCCTTCTAATCTTGTTTGCATTAGTATTATTTGTACAGAAACTTTTTAGTTTGATGTAATCAAAATCTTCTATTTTGTGATCAATAATGATCTCTAGTTCTCCTCTGGTCATAAATTCCTTCCTCCTCCACAAGTCTGAGAGGTAGATTATCCTCTGTTCCTCTAATCTATTTATTATCTCCCTCTTTATGCCTAAATCATGGACCCATTTTGATCTTATCTTGGTATATGGTGTTAAGTGTGGATCCATATCTAATTTCTGCCATACTAATTTCCAGTTTTCCCAACAGTTTTTTCCGAATAATGAATTTTTATCCCTAATGTTGGAATCTTTGGGTTTGTCAAAGATTAGATTGCTATAGATGTATCCTTTTTTGTCCTTTGTATCTAATCTGTTCCACTGATCTACCGGTCTATTTCTTAGCCAATACCAAATGGTTTTGGTGACTGCTGCTATATAATATAGCTTTAGATCAGGTACACTTAGACCACCTTCCTCTGAGTTTTTTTTCATTAGTTCCCTTGCAATTCTTGACCTTTTATTCTTCCATATGAATTTTGTTGTTATTTTTTCTAGGTCATTAAAATAGTTTCTTGGGAGTCTGATTGGTATAGCACTAAATAAATAGATTAGTTTGGGGAGTATTGTCATCTTTATTATATTCGCTCGGCCTATCCAAGAGCACTGAATGTCTTTCCAATTATTTAAATCTGACTTTATTTTTGTGGCAAGTGTTTTGTAATTTTTCTCATATAATTCCTGACTTTTCTTTGGTAGATGGATTCCCAAATATTTTATACTCTCAACATTTGTTTGGAATGGAATTTCTCTTTGTATCTCTTGCTGTTGCATTTTGTTAGTGATATATAAAAATGCCGAGGATTTATGTGGATTTATTTTGTATCCTGCCACTTTGCTGAAATTTTGAATTATTTCTAGTAGCTTTTTAGCAGAGTCTTTGGGGTTCTCTAAGTATACCATCATGTCATCTGCAAAAAGTGATAGTTTGATTTCCTCATTTCCTACTCTAATTCCTTGAATCTCTTTCTCGGCTCTTATTGCCGAGGCTAGCGTTTCTAGTACTATATTGAATAGTAATGGTGATAGTGGGCAACCTTGTTTCACTCCTGATCTTACTGGGAAAGGTTGCAGTTTATTTCTATTGCATATTATGCTTACTGACGGTCTTAAATATATACTCCTGATTATTCTAAGGAATAATCCATTTATTCCTATACTCTCAAGAGTTTTTAGTAGGAATGGATGTTGGATTTTGTCAAATGCTTTTTCTGCATCTATTGAGATGATCATATGGTTCTTATTAATTTGATTATTAATATGGTCAATTATATTAATAGTTTTCCTAATATTAAACCAGCCCTGCATTCCTGGAATAAATCCTACTTGATCATAGTGTATTATCCTGGGCATGATTTTCTGAAGTCTTTTTGCTAATATCTTATTTAAGATTTTAGCATCAATATTCATTAAGGAGATTGGTCTATAATTTTCTTTCTCAGTTTTCGATCTACCAGGTTTAGGTATCAGTACCATGTCTGTGTCATAAAAGGAGTTTGGTAGGACTCCTTCATCCCCTATTTTTTCAAATAATTTATATAACATTGGGGCTAATTGTTCTTTAAATGTTTGGTAGAATTCACATGTGAATCCATCTGGCCCTGGGGATTTTTTCCTGGGGAGTTGATTAATAGCTTGTTCTATTTCTTTTTCTGAAATGGGACTATTTAAGCAATTTATCTCCTCCTCTGTTAATCTAGGGAGCCTATATTTTTGGAGAAAGTCATCCATTTCACTTAAGTTATCAAATTTATTGGCATAAAGTTGGGCAAAGTAACTCCTTATTATTTCTCTAATTTCCTCTTCATTGGTGGAAAGATCCCCCTTTTCATTTGTAAGACTATCAATTTGATTTTCCTCTTTCTTTTTTTTGATCAAATTTACCAAAGGTTTATCTATTTTATTGGCTTTTTCATAAAACCAACTCTTGGTTTTATTTATTAATTCAATAGTTTTTTTACTTTCAATTTTATTGATTTCTCCTTTTAATTTTTGTATTTCGAGTTTAATTTTTGGTTGGGGGTTTATAATTTGGTCTTTTTCTAGCCTTTTAAGTTGTAAGCCCAATTCGTTAATCTTCTCTTTCTCAATTTTCTTCAAATAAGCCTCTAAAGATATAAAATTTCCCCTTATTACTGCTTTAGCTGCATCCCAAAGATTTTGATATGATGTCTCATCATTATCATTATCTTGGGTGAAATTGTTAATTGTTTCTATAATTTGCTCTTTCACCCAGTCATTCTTTAAGATGAGATTATTCAGTTTCCAATTACTTTTTGGTCTATTTACCCCTAACTTTTTACTGAATGTAGCTTTTATTGCATTGTGATCTGAGAAGAAGGCATTTATTATTTCTGCCTTCCTACATTTAATTTTGAGATCTTTATGTCCTAATATATGGTCAATTTTTGTATAGGATCCATGAACTGCTGAGAAGAAAGTATATTCCTTCCTATTGCCATTCAGTTTTCTCCAAAGGTCTATCATACCTAGTTTTTCTAATGTTCTATTTACTTTTTTAATTTCTTTCTTGTTTGTTTTGTGGTTTGATTTGTCTAAATCTGAGAGTGCAAGGTTGAGATCTCCCACTATTATAGTTTTACTGTCTATTTCTTCTTGCAGTTCTCTTAACTTTTCCTTTAGAAAGTTAGATGCTATACCACTTGGTGCATATATGTTTAGTATTGATATGGCTTCATTATTTATGCTACCTTTCAGCAGGATATAGTTTCCTTCCTTATCTTTTTTAACGAGATCTACTTCTACTTTTGCTTGATCTGAGATAAGGATAGCTACCCCTGCTTTTTTGGCTTTACCTGAAGCATAATAAGCTCTGTTCCAACCTTTTACCTTTACTCTGTATGTATCTCCCTGCTTTAAGTGTGTTTCCTGTAGACAACATATTGTAGGGTTCTGCTTTTTGATCCAATCTGCTATCCGTCTCCGTTTGATGGGATCGTTCATCCCATTTACATTTACAGTTAAAATTACTAATTCTGTATTTCCTGCCATCGTATTATCCCCAGATTATACTTTTTTCCCTTGACCCCCCTGATCCCCCTCCCCGATATTTAATTTACAGACCCCCCTTGTGACGCGCAACCCTCCCTCTTTTTTTTTTTTTTTTAGGATCCCTCCCCCCTCCCTCCAAGTCCCTTCACTTATTCTCCTTTTCCTTTCCCCTTTTCCTCTCCCCCCTTTTAATGAGGTGAGAGAAAATTCTCTGAAAAACAAATATGTTAATTATTTACTCTTTGAGCCTCTTCTGATGAGAGTAAGATTCACACAATGATTCTCCCCCTCACTAAGTTCCCTCAGATATGGTGTATTTTCTATGTCTCTTCCTGGGATGTAGTTTCCCTCTTTTTATCACTCCTTCCCCTTTTTCTGAACCGACCTCCTTCCCTTTACCACACCCCCCTTTTTTTCTTTTATATCAGTAAAATCAAATTATCCTTGAGTATTTTTTATATACCCACAACAAAGTTACAGTTCTCAAGGGTTCTGTGTACCTTTTTCTGTTTCTCTTCAGTCTTGTGGATGTAGATCAAATTTTTTGTTTGTCTGGTTTTTTTCTTAGAAACATATAGAATTCCTCTGTTTCATTGAATGACCATCTTCTTCCATGGAAAAAGATGCTAAACTTAGCTGGGTAGTTCATTCTTGGTTGCAGTCCTTGATCTTTTGCCTTTCGGAATATCAGGTTCCAGGCCCTTCTATCTTTTAATGTGGAGGCAGCCAGATCTTGGGTGACCCTTATTGTGGCACCTTGGTATTTAAATTGTTTTTTTCTAGCTGCTTGCAGGATTTTCTCCTTTGTGTGGTAATTCTGCAGCTTAGCCACAATATTCCGTGGTGTTCTTTTTTTAGGGTCTATTTCAGAAGGAGTTCGATGAATTCTTTCCACATCTACTTTCCCTTCTGTTTCTATTATCTCTGGACAGTTCTCTTTGATAATTTCCTGTAAAATAGAATCTAGGCTCTTTTTTTGGTCATAGTTTTCTGGAAGTCCAATAATCCGCAGATTATCTCTCCTAGATCTATTTTCCAGGTCTATAGATTTTCCCAGTAAGTATTTGACGTTGTTCTCCAGCTTCTCATTTTTTTTGTTTTGTTTGACTGATTCTTGGGTTCTCTGTGAATCATTCATTTCTATTTGTTCCATCCTGACTTTTAAGGAGTTATTTTCTTCTTTCACAGTTTTTAGTTCTTTTTGTAAATGCCCAATTTCGTTTTTAAATGAATTATTTTGCTCTATTGAGTTTTTTTCCATTTCCCTAATTTTTTTTTTTGAGAATTATTTTCTTTTTCCAATTCAGAAATTCTATTTTCTTGAGACTTTTTTATCTTTTCCAATTCAGAAATCCTACTTTCCTGTGTTTTTTTAACCTTTTCTAATTCACTAATTTTGTTTCCCTGCATCTCCTGTGAATTCTTTATTTTTTCCAACTCCAATTTCAGGACATTGTTATTCTCTATCATAACTTCCCTTTCCTTGCCCCATTTTTCTTCGATCTCCCTCAGTTTCTTAAGAGCTTCTTCTAGGAGAGAGTTATGTGATGGGGGGCAGGAATCGTTCCCCTTTAGGTTGTTATCTGATTCTCTGCTGTCAACTTCCTCGGGGTTGGACACCCGTTCTTTCTCTGTATAGAAGGAATCTATGGTTTTTCTAGCTTTTTTGCTCATACTTAAAAAAAATCTTTTGGGGTCTGTCTCTGGGGTAGGAAATTATTTACTTCTTTACCAGCTTCCTCCCAGATGGGATGGATGCAGTGGCTCCTGAGCCCGAGCTAAGAGAGAGCTCTGGGAGAGAGTTCCCCACCCTCTCCCTGGGAGTGCCTCAGAGGTGATTAGCACTGCTGTGCTTCAAGGGCGTAGAATAGTGAAGACTGCAGGAAGCCCAGGCTATGTGTCCGGGTGGGGAGTGGGTGTCTGCAGCAGGTGACGTAAGAAGCCCCTGCGCTCAAACTGGAAGTGTCTGCCAGAAACCGCGGTCCCTAGTTCAAAGGTTCTGCTTCTCTGGGACTTCCTGGAGCTGAGTTCCACTCCCTCCAGCTAAGCTAGGCCGTGTGTGTTGCCTTGGGCCGTATCCACCCACTTGTCAGTCTCTTAACTATTCTCAGGAGGTAGCTGAGGCCACACCCCCTGGTGCCTGAGTCACCCCCAGGGTCCGGGGAAAATCCAATCTGAGTACTAAAATATTTTGGCTTTCTCTTCTGAACTGCTAAATAATTAGCAGAGAAGAGCTAACAGCCTGTGCCAGATTCCTTTACCTCAGTGGCTTCTCTGATCCCAGAGCCCCTCCCAGCGCAATGGGCGCAGTGTGCCCCTACCCCACCGTCTGTGCTGGTCTCTTATTCCTCCCCTGAGAACTGACCTTTCCTGTTGAAACTCCAGATTCTCTTCAGCTGGTAAGTCGTGCTTCCAGTCCTTGTGGTATCTATCAATCCTGAGCTAATTTTGAGACTTAATTTATCTAATTGGTTGTGAGGGAGTGAGGACGTTCACTGAGTCGTGTGTTTCCTCTCCGCCATCTTCTCACATAAGATCAAGGTCTTATTTCTAAAATAGGTAAAGAACTTTGTCAAATTTATAAGACTATAAGTCATTTCCCAATTGATTAATGACCAAAGGTTATGAATAGACAATTATCAGATGATGCAATTAAAGCCATTAATACTCATATGAAAAAATGCTCTAAATCATGTTGATTAGATAAATGCAAATTAAAACAACCCCAAAGTTCCACCTCACACCTCTCAGATTAACCAGAATGACAGGAAAAGATAATGATAAATTTTGGTTGAGATGAGGGAAACTAGGACACATATCATTGTTGGTGAAGTTGTTAAATGATCCAATCGTTCCACAGAACAATTTTCAACTATGTCCAATTTTCAACTACACATACTCTTTGACACAGCAGTGCTACTACTGGGTTTGTATCCCAAGGAAATCATAAAGGAGGGAAAATGAACCACATGTGCAAAAATAACTCTGTAATGTAGTATAGGCTTTAGTTTTATGCAGTTCTATTTCCTTCTGTGACCCATGTTTGAAATAGGCATTAAAAAACAGAAAAGTTGTTTATAAAGCAAAAATGCAAGAGGAAACTATTTATATTCCATTAATAATTACTCCCTGAACCTTCCTTAGAGTGCACAGGAAAAAAACAAAAATCAAAACAAAACAAACAAAAGAAAAAGAAATTTCAAAGTTCAGCATCCTATGGGACAATTAATATCATTAAAAAAACAGCAAATGAATAATCATTTTAAAGTGTCTGCTTTATACTTGTCCCTGAGGAAAGAAAAAGACAAAATGAAATTGACCCTGCATTCAAAGATTTTATATTCTACTAAAATGTTGAAGTAGGTGAGATATTTAGGCAAAGGGTATCTCAACTAAATCAGATACTTCCGAAGATTTTCTTCAATTGTTTTGGCAATTTTTGGATTGTGCAACATATGTTTTCAAATAGTTGTTTATTATCAACCTGGAAAAGGTATTGAAATAAATGATAAGGAAAGTATAGCTTAATGTTCAAAGTAGAAGATATAGTATTGTATGGCTCCAAGAAAAGACTTTGAAAAACTGCCATCACTTTGTCAAAAGGTAATGATAATTAAGTTGTTTCTTGATTTTCTATACTATGATGTTAACCAGTATATTATGGGGTATCTTCATTCTATAATAGGTTTCACTTTGATAGACTCCCCAAATGTTTTGTCAGTCATTGAATACAATTAATTAACTATATAATAAGAATAATAAACCCAGAAATGTATGAGATGCTTGAAGGTACTTAATTCAACTCCCTCTTTTTACATATAAAGAAACTGAGGCTCAAGAATATTAGCTGACTTGCCCAAGATCAAAGAAGTAATAAATGTCAGAAGCAGGATTTAACCCAAGTCCACTGATTTTATAACTGCTGTATCTTGTATCTTGTGTGTGGGGGGGAGGGGGGGAGGAGGTATGTTTTCTCAATCTTAACTCAGACATCTAATTTATAGTAAGAAAAAATCCTTCACATATGCCTTGGAATCCACTGTGTCTGATCTATAATTTTCTTAAATTCAAAATATATTTTTCTTCAAGAATTACTTACTACTTTACTACATTTATTCTAGTAATATGAATATTTTAATTTGATTTTCTTCCTCATGTATAATATATAAGTAATATTAAGGATGACTATAAATGAAAAAATTAAAATAAAATGTTAATGATTTTGAACACTGAAATCAGTTTCTGCATTTTTATTGTATTTTTTCTTCTCTTAATTATTAACTATTTTTCCCTACAGGGATTAAAATACAGGGTCCATTGTCAAATCTCTACATTGCCAAAATATGGATAAGATAGATGATTGATTGGGTGACATAATTTGAAGGTACCAGGAAGATACTCCATCTCTTCACATATCTCCCCTACAGCATACTGAATCCTGTCATTGCTATTGATCTTTACTTCCTTTAGGATCAGTAATTATTCTACCCAACTTCTCTTAAAAATGTAAATGATTCAGTGAAGGACAGAAATTGAAGGAGTTGAATTTTATCATCTCCAATCACTTTCTACTTAAACATAGCAAGAGTGGGCAGAACAATATGAGAGCAGAAAGCATCTTAGAAGGATGTTAAAAGAAGTCATTGAATTCTAGATTTTGATAAGGACTCAGAGAAATCATCTAGTCTGGCACTCTCATTTTATGGAAAGAAAGCTGATATTCAGAGAAATTGTAACTAAAACAAGGCCACACAGATAATGATAGACATAAATTTAAGATGATCCCAAGTGCTTTGTGCTTTGAACTCACAATGTTGCCTCTCAAAATACAGTACATCAAAAAGCCAAAATTCAGAAAAGTCATATCTTTTCATAAGATTCAATGCAAATTCCACAAATATTTTAAAAGAACTTATTGTGTAAGAATAAAAACAGTATGGTGCTATGGATAGAGGCTAGTGTGGGAGTTTAGAGAACAGCATAAAAATCTGGATCTAGTACATACTGTCCAAATAAATCTAAGTAATCTTTCAAAGCTTCAAGCAACAACCTAAAAATATAAGTTGAAGAGTTATTATCACTCTGTATTATTAAAGAACTTCCACTAGAAAAGTTTCTCACAATGATGACTTTGAAAATCTAAACTACATACCATATATAGTATGTGGCATTACAAATAAAAATACTCCAAAATAGAAATGTCCATGACCTTGAGGAGTTCATGTTACACTGTGAGAATACAATATATACACAAATAATGGTAGTATCTTCCCCTTAAAAAAAGCTTAAACTATTTTGTATGAATCTTGTTTTTATGAGGGTATTTAGATATGGTGTCTATCATAGAATATGAACTCATTGAAGGAAGAAACTATTTCTCCCCTTTAAATATAGAGCCATACACATAGTGACCTTTAAGTATTTGCTTTATGACTTGAATTGACAAGTAAATATAGGATAATTCCAAGAGAGAGAAAGCTGCAAAGGGGCCAACAAATCCATGACAACAGAAGAGATGTTACTCTCTATAAATGAAGTTTTTGCCTACATGAAATAAGTCCCTTGAAAATGTCCCTTTGGTCTGCAGATATGTATGAGGAATTTCATCAAAATCTCAGGTCCAATGAAAGCAATATAAAGGCCATATTTTTAATGAAACATATATAACTGATATCAGTATAATAAAGCATAGTGTTTGTATTAAAATGAAAGCCATAACAAAAATACTACTGGAAGAATGAACATTTTGAAAGATATAAAACAACTATGTTCCTTGTGAAGCAACTATTATCTAAAAAAAATAAGAATATAATAGTCTCTAAGGACATTGAAACACTAGCCCTAAGGATATTATATCCCAGAGCACTGAAAAAATCTGTGTGATTGTTCTCCCACTATCAGTAATCTTAGAAAATTTGGAAAATACAAGATACATTACATGCCTAAAGATAGAAAACTATCTCAATTTTAGCTGCAAATTATATACTAGTGAGTTTGATTTCAACCCTGGCCAAGTTCTAGGAAAATTAATTAAACAGCCTGTGAACTCACTTGAAGAAGTGAAAGGTAGGAGGCAACATGCATGCATTCAACGTTGGGTCTTGCCAACTCAGATCCATTTCTTTTATATTTAATAGTTTTGTACACTGAATAATTAAAAAAATGTTGCCAAAGAAAATATACTTACATTTCAAAATGCAGTAAAATAAGTCTTTTGTGATATCCTTGTGGACAAGATGGAAATATTCATGATAAATAATTATATTCAATTGGGACAGTGCTTACATGTTTATATGGATTCAGGATAATAGATGATACTCTCACTCTTTCCCAGCCACCAATGGCACGGAACTGGATTGTGTACTTGCTCTCATGCTTTTCAGCTTGATGTTTTCAGTGATGTTGCCAGATGCCTTCAACAAGGATATCAGGGCAAATTACTTCACTGATGACATTTTTTAAACTTAACACAAATCAAGAATAAGGTGAAAAAAAAGGGTGGATGTACCACTTTTTGTTTTCAGATGATTTTGGATGAAATCTCTGAATCTGAGATTCAACAAAGAATGAATTGATTCTCCGCTTTTTGTGCTAATTTTGGCATAACAAATATCTCAAAAGAAAGGTTCCTACTATTCTCATTTACACCATTCAGATATGAAACCAACAATTAGAACAAATGGAAAAATTCTGAATTCTATGGATAAGTTCATTTTACATTGATATAAGTTTTTGAGGTATATGCACATAAATGATGAAGTTGACATCTTTGCCAAAGTTAGTTCAGCATTTGGAAAGCTCCACATGAATGTGTGGGAGAAAGGAGTCTATAGACAGCCTAGTAAATTAAAGTTCTACTCGCATCATTGTTGTATGCCTGTGAAACCTAGACAGTCTAAGAGCCATTCTGATGGAATAATTGTGGAAATATGTACAGAAGAATCTCACATATTTAAGATATATTGGATTAGTTGTTATCTAGTGGAGAGGGAGGGAGAGGGAGGTAGAAAAATTTGGAACACAAGGTTTTGCCAGAGTGAATGTTGAAAATTATGAATGCATTTATTTTGAAAATAAAAAAGTTTTAACATATCTTTACATGTATTTTAAAAAAATTAAAAGCATTATTTAAAAAAATAAAGAGGGACAAAAACCAATAGCAATAACTTCGTTACCCAACAATAGCTTCAGGATGGACAGTCTGAGGCAGTATTTTTTTTTCCTAGAATATTTATTTATTTTTAAAACACATTAATTTAGGAATCATGTTGGGAGAGAAAAATCAGAACAAAAGGGAAAAGCTACAATATAGATAAAAAAGAAACAAATAAAAAAGAAAAATAATAGGAGAGATATAAAAAAAATAAAAGAAAACAAAACAAAACAACAAGAAAAAAAAGATCTTGCTGTTACTGGGTATAATGAATTCCTGGTTCTGCCTGTTAAGTTCAGCATCAGTTGTGTAAATCCCCTCAGTTCTTCCTAACATCATATGTGTGTATATATATATATATATATATATATATATATATATATATATATATACACTTTGTTATCTTAATTAATCGACATCTACTCATTTTCCAATTTTTTTGCTACCACAAAAAGAATTGCTACAAATATTTTTGCACATGTGGATAGTTTTCCTTCCTTTAAGATTTCCTTGGGTTACAGACCCACTGCTGGATCAAAGGACATGCACAATTTTACATCCCTTTGGGCATAGTTCCAGATTGCTCTGCAGAATGGTTGGATCATTTCATAACTCCATCAACAATGCATTAGTGTTCCAGTTTTCCCACATCCCCTCCAACATTTATCATTATCTTTTCCTGCCATCTTAGCAAATCTGAGGACTGTGAGGTGGTACCTCAGAGACGTTTCAGTTTCAGGCAGTACTTTTTTAAGGTAAAGATTAGCAGTTTCATAACTAACTTCTAAAAATTAATCTTTTGATTCTTGATAAATAATTGACATCCTCTCTACCTTCATTAGCTGCAAAAGGATAAAAAACAAGAAAATGTTCAAGTGAAAAAAAGATTCTGAAGATCATTTGGCAAGATAAGTTACTACACACTGAGGTCTTTCCTTGAGCTGGATTGCTAACCATTCAACTCTGTTGCAGAGAGTACAACTCAGATGGACTGGCCACATTACTGGCATCCCCCCAAAAAAGATTATTTTATAGAGATCTCTCACAAGGAAGAAATCCACACAGTGGTTAGAAGTTATACAAGGAAACTATCAAGGTCTTTTTGAAGAACTTTAATATCAGTTGGGAGACATAGGAAACACTGGCACAGGATCATACAGTATAATGTATTCACAGCAAAGAAATTGGTGTGACAAAGCAAAGCAAAGCATTATTATGGTAGTTTAAAAGAAGTATACACTTAGACGCATTTCAGTCCTAGATGATCATATGGACTATTTGTGCCCAATCTGTGGTAGAGCCTTCTGAGCTCATCTTAGTACTCTATGCCACATTCAGACACTTTGCTCATTGACCACAGCATTGTGATGGATTTTGGGTTTCTTTCTGAACAAAGGATGAACAACAATTTTCAATAACATCAAACAGTATCAAGGCCCAGATCCCTTGTTCTCTCATTAAGGATGAGGTGGATCAGTTGGTTTCTTTAGAAAAGAGGCAGAAACATTTCTTATCTCCCCTAAGTCCATGTGAACAAGCATAGTACACTGATATGTTATTTTGCAAAGAACTCTAATACTTCAATTCTAACCTCCTTTCATCTCTTAGCTCTTAGGCTGGAAAGTTGCTCTCAAAAATTTTCCTCTCAAACTTTGTGGAGAAGCATATCAGTTTGTTTTTTTTTTGTTTTTTTTTAACCTTTTCTTTTTCCCATGAAGTAAACTGATTAGTTTTTTTTTTTTTTTTTTGTTTTTTTTTTTTTAGAACAGAGTGGGAAAGAGAAATTGCCATCTTGCTCTCACTTAAGCATAGCATAGTGGGGGAAAATGCTGCAAGATTCAGACCCTTGTATTCCAATCCCAGTGATTCCTCCAGCTGCTACATAACCTTGTGCAAAATACCTGAACTCTCCAGATCCTAGCTCCTTCATTGTCAAATATCTGAGTAGGCTATCCTTTAAATTCTCTTCCACTTTTAAATTACTCCAAACATCTTTCTTCTCCCCTCCATCCCCAGTTACACACATAAACATAAACACACAATCATGTTTCTATAAATATATATATATATATATATACATATATATATATATATATATGTACATGCATGGTATACATGTATGTGTATATATATATATAAATATATATATATATAAATATATACAAACATATATGCACACACATCTGCTTATATGTACATCTCAATGCACACATGTACATGTGTGTCAAAACAGTTGAATATATGTGAATGTGTGCACATGAATGTAAACATGTGTGCAAATATAACTATATGTACACATGTAACTGAGTAACACATGCATGTGTATATAATATGTATTATGCATTTCATGTTACCTGTGCTAAATAATGTAATTAGTCTAATGTGTGTTTCCTTTTGATAAAAAAAAATATTTGAAATTATTAAGTTCATTGATAGCTGGTCACACCATTATCAACAAATAAGCATCTAAAATCTTGACATATGGGACAATTTCTGGTTTTGCTTTTTATCTACTATCTATTCCCTAAAGTTGACTTAGTTTTTGTTTCAGTACTTGTATTATATAGTTTTATTAATACATAATAATATACATTATTATTCATTCTTTCTCTGTCTCTCTATCCTTGTTTCTGTTAGTCTCTGCCTCTGGTTTTCTATCTCTATTACTATTTGTATCTGTCTGGTCTGTCTATCCATATGACTGTCTATCCTTCTGTCTCTCTTACACAATTACTACTACCATTACTACTACAATCAATAAAAGATGAATTGTTGGAAATTCAAAATTAAGAAGTAAATGCTCTTATTTAATGTGGAATTGAGATGAATTAATCACTGATTGCATAATTTAATAAATATATTTGATGATTATATCACATCACTGTGTTTACAGATTAATGACAACTGTTTATAGTCACTTTTACTTATGATTATTTTGTTTGGCCAAAACCTATATATATATATAGTGAGTTTTTACTAAATGCTAAATGTAATGTTTACAATTTTAGGAGGTACAAGTGTTTATTATTTATAAAAATACATTTTGGTATTGTGTATCTTAAACAACTTTTTACTGTATGAGAATTTATAATGCTAAGTTCTCTAATGCTAACTAAAATGCTAATGGGTTTGGTTGAAAGATCTGAGTTCATAAAATGAAATTTCCAATTTTTAATATCTTGATATTTCTTGTTAATCAATGATTCAAAAATCAATAAAAAATATAGAGCTTTCATGACATGAAACAAATTTGTATAGTTATTTTTCTGTTATGAAATTTTTAAAAAATCTAATTCTTTGACACTTCAATAGATACTTGCTACAGTAATGCGTATTGCGATCCATCTACCTTATCTAGCTCTGCCCTCCTATAACTCTAATACCTACCATACTAGACATCTTCATTTCATTCTATTGACATTACATGAAAACAAGAATGAATTGAGCCTGTACTTCAGTCACTCCTCATTCTCATAGGCCACCTTCTTTTTCAGTCATGTGTGTCATTGATGATATTCATTATATTGTTTTTCTGGTCTTTATCCAATTGTAAGTAAAATATGTAATGTACCCTTCATCCATTGCAGAGTATTTGCTGAGATGTGATATGCTTAAGAAATTACCATCTATAATATACCCATATACTTGCATTCAAGAAAATATCAAGTAGTGTGAAAAATGACACATATTCAAACCAAAAACAATTATCAAAAGCAGCAAAGCTAGGAATAAAAATGGGGGGTAGGGAAAGGCATTGGACCACATCCACTCCTTATCAGGTAAATTGCAAAAGAGCAAACAGAAAATGAAAAAAACAAACAAACTGCCAATTGTTTTGCTAAATAGTAGGGAATGGACTTTATTGTGTTATTTATTTTTAATATGAGGCACAGCTATGGCACCTGGATGGCCTTTGGAAGATGTGGTTCTATCACAAGCATCAATAAAAAGCCAACCATGTGGGATTATATATCTTTTCCTAAACTGATGCAGTGACTATATGGCAATATAGGATTTGGATCATTAACTCTAAACACCTCATCAATTCATCTTTAACAACATACATACTAGGGTTGCTGAATTGAAAAATGCAACTGTGGGTAAGATTCAACTATTTTAAATGGTAGAGAAAAGAGCAAGTGGAAAACATAGCATTCTTTTTATGTTTACCTTTAAACTATGATATTGCCAAGAGCAAAATACCCTCTAAATAGATAATATACCTGACTAGAACATAAAACCCTGCATGTCCAATTGAGAATTCAAAAAAAGAATCCCCACAGTTTTCCCTGTGTTTCTATATCTCACAATCTATTTAGTGTTATAATGATAACAACAAAGAAGTAATTTATTGTAAGAAAGTATTTTTATTTTTGTGGCTTACAACTAAGTATACCTAATCACTATAAGTTACTCTATGTCATTGCCACTAACCTATGATTCTTATTAAGATAAATCTCATCACCTCTCAGGACAAGGAAAGAACATATTTATGAGCTCCTGCAGCTATATTTTTGTTTCAGGGATAAAAATTTATTCAGTAACAGACAAAAAACTCCAGTCCTTTAAAATATAGATTCACAACGGTGATGCTCAGTTAAAATTTAGTACATCTTTCAGGCGTAAGTACTTCATAGTTGTATTTTATAATAGCAAGCATAATCTTCACTTTCAGATCCCCCTGTGGACTTAACACATCTCCCCAGCCCCAATTGATTTTGGCTTACTGACTGAGTTGTATGAACATTTATTTCTCTGAAGGTAAGGTTAAATAAAAAAAAAAAAAATCTTAAAGGAAAGAAAAAAAAAAAAGCAAAAGCAAAGTCAACATGATCACGGGGAATATTGGAAATAAAAAGCACTGAATAAATGGTAATTTTTTTTTCCTTTTGTTTAAAAAACAATGATGGGAAAACAGTTCCTATAGGAAATACTAACATGAGGAAATATACCAGAGTGATCAGACAGAAGAGAATACTTAATTAGCTTTCTTATGAAGAACTTAACATCTTCTTCTTTGAAAAATTTTTACAATCTATTAAAAAAATTAAAGACAGCAGAAATTAAGTTCAGGTTAACCATAATATGTGATGTTATATGTCACTTTATTAAAATTAATATCCAATCTTCTTTTAACAGTTACATGGATGCCATGAATTGCAATTTCTCTTTACTCTGATTTCAGGGTATGTCCTTTGTGAATTTTTTGTTGTCTTTGGTGTCAAATCACATTCAATTAATTTTAAACATATCTGGTTCAAGTTTATATTTCCAGGCTATTCTCCTCCCCAAATATTTTCCTAAATTCCTTCAAAGATCAAAATTCTCCATCTTACATTCTTTTTTTACAATTATTATTACTCATTGTATTTTCCCTCATTTATTTTCTCCTTTTACCCTGTCCCTTCTCAAAATTGTGTTGTTACCGAACACTCCTTCCCTCAATATGACCTCTCTTTTATCATCTTCTCCTCTTCCCATGTTACATTCCCCTCCTATTTTCCTGCAGGGTAAGATAGATTTCTCAACTCCTGTTGAGTATGCATGTAATTTCTTATTTGAGCCAATTCTAATGAGAGCAAGATTCATTCACTCACCCTCTCCTCTCCTTCTTCCCTTCTACTGTGAAAGCTTTTTTTTTTCCTTCTTTTTTATAGCAGATAATTTACACCACTCCACTTCTCCTTTCCCTTTCTCTCAGTATGTTCCTTTCTCACCCCTTAATTTCATCACTTTTAAAAAGATATCATCCCTTCATATTCAACCTTCACTTGTCCTCTCTCTCTCTCTTTATTATATCATAATTTCTCATAAAGTTATTGGTTTCCATTTGCTCATTTTGTATGGCAAAACTATGGGAGGGACCTATAGCTCTATATCATAGAGGTTGGAGAGGGGTACAAATAATTTATCATTGCAGAAAACATATATACCAAACAAATCATGGATCCATAAGAATATTACATATTGTCATTCCAATCTCCACACATGCTACAGCCTAACAAGTATTTTATTTCCTTTCAGTTATTCCAAGTTGAAATGTGGGTAGAGAAAAGAATTCTTATCTTTCCAAAGTATTTTTTACTTAGGAAATTCAGAGAAAATTTTCAACGTATACTACCAATAAAAGGATTCTTTAGAAGATACCTATGATAGTTTGATTTTAATCATGCAATCAAGTGCCTAAATATTAGTTTGTAATTTTATAATTAAAAATTTTTGTACAACTTTTGTTAACAACATTATTCTGATCCTTAAATTATTCTTTTCAATTCCTTCAAGATTCAGCATTTTCCCCAATGTGCTCTATACTGTTAGGAAACATTTGTACAAAGTTATTTCACTATCAACTTAAACCATGTTTTTCTGGCACATTCTACTTTTAAAAATCCACATGCCAGTATTCATTTCTTCTCATTTATCTCTCTTCAAGGAAAAAGAAAAAAGGATTAAATCCCTCAGGTTTGGTGTTCTTCCAGATGGAGGATTTAGGCTGTACATACTTGCTTAGTTTCCTTTGTGTATCATTTTGCCTTACAGAGATATACTAATTCACTTCTTAAAAGCTGTTCTAAAGATCTAAAATCAGAAATTGTGCTTTATAAATGGATTCCAATTTGAATCAACTAAATGACATTATATAATAGCAAAAAAAAAAAAAGAAAAAAAAAACACTGACTGAAAAACATTGAACAGTACTACACATAATAACATTGCGCATTTACAAAGAATTGTTAAGTTTAAAAAGTGTTTTCTTCAAAATGATCTTTAAAGGTACCATTTTTATTTCCCTTTACAGATGAAGAGGCACTAGAGAAATTTTGTCACTTTCTGAGGGTCATACAGGAAGCAAAGATAAAAAGTTGGGTCCAAATCAGCTCTCTTCACTACAATTCATGCCTTCAGCACCTCCTCCTAAAGTTCTTCCAAGTCTTAGAGCACCACCTGCTTTGATTTTAAAGGGGAATGCTGCAGTTGGACTTAGTAATGATAATGATTTCAAGAACCTAGAGTTTTGGGGGCCAGCTAGGTGGTGTAATGAATTGAGAACCATGCAGTCAAAAGAACTCAAATTCAAATCCAATTTCACATACTATTAGCTAGGTGACACTGAGGAAATCACTTAACCCTGACTGCCTCAAAAAAAAAAAAAAAATCTAGGAATTCATATTTAGATTGAAAAGTATATTGAAAAACTTCTCAGTATACAAAACTTATATTCTTTAGAACTTCCATTTGTTTTGAATTATACTTTACAGAGTATTTCTTGTTTTTAAGGAGTTACTGTATTGGTGCCTGTTCCTTTGATCATACAACACTAAACACACATTCTAATTCTACTATTACTACTAAGCTTAATTTGAAGAGCTTCATATTTCTTAAAGGGATAACTTCTTTTTAAAGTTTTAAATCTCCTTTTTCTCTATTAGCTATAATTTTATCATCAGAGAGGTAATATATTACCAAAACATCATCCTCAGTTACTATAGGAGTTTCAGCAATAACTATTTCCTTAGAAATTTTATAATGTGAACTCATCACTTTTGCCTATTCTCTATTAGAATATGATTGTTCTCTAGAGAGATTTCCTTGTTTCTAGTGTATTAGTACAAATAACTCAGAACTCAACTGTTTTCTTTCTTTAGATCTTCTTTCTTTTTAAAAATAGAATGCCTTAGCTTCTAATTTAAACTGGAAATTCTTTGTTTTAAAAGAAGATTACCCTGCAGGTAGAATATAGTGGCTATCATCCATCCTGCCTGTTATAGCTCTTAGCCAACATCTGTAGATTTTGCTAAAACAAACAATCAAAAAAATTAAAGACTTACCTTCTCTATAATACAAGCTAATTTACCTCACAGAGTTCCATATGTTCTCTGGTTAAGGCATATGGGAATATGCAAGATTGATCTGATTAAAACCACTGAATAATGACAAAAAAATTTAAGCGCCAAACTAATGTCTCAGTTCCAAATTGGACAATAGCATGACAGATATATTTTAATTTGGTTCAAAGGCTTAATATTAATTTAACTTTAGATGTAGAATTCATTTCAGTTTAAAAAATCTACAAATATCTATTCACAATCACCTCAAATTCTCACATATTTATAACAAACAGGAACCAGAGATCATAGATTTGCCCAAGAAAAGGAAAAAAAAAAAGTTGATAGACTAGATGCATTTTAGTTTGGTTCAAAAGTTTAATATTAATATAACTTTAGCTATAGAAATCCTTTCAGTTTAAAAATGTGTACAAATATGTATTCATAGATTCACTTGTTTTTATTGTTTCATAGAATTTCGTAGAATCACTTCAAATCCTCAAATGCCTATAGCAAACAGGAACCAGAAAGCATAGATTTGCCTAAAAAAAGGAAAATAAAATGATGATAGATTATCTTGCATAGTCTGATATTCTACAAATGAGATAGTTATCCTAATATATCTTTGATATGGTTTTCATATTCTCAATAATATGATAAAAAAAGATTAAAATCATTTGGGGCTAGAGTTTGAAAACTAGTATCAGACTATGCCTGCAAAATTATATTATCAAAATCAAGCCAAGGATTATTTTACTACAGTGGAAAGATGACTAGGTTTGGAATCATTGGACTGGGTTCAAAATCCAACTCAACCGTTATTTAAGCAAGCTATTTGATATCTCACCTTCGGTTTCTTCATCTTTAAAATGAAGAAGTGGGACTATTTAAGCTCTTAAATTATTTTTGATCTAAATCCACAGTCCTTGTGCCACCTTCTCTTCTGAGTCTAAAAGGATATTTTATAATCATATCCTTGTCAAATTCAGTCATATCCTACCCTGGGAATGATGTTTTGTGGTCAAGTCAAAAAGAATTGGTTGTGCATCCCTACCACTCCCATGATGATCAACATCATCATTGGCATTATTTGATTTTGTCAATTGTGTTTGGCTCCATAGGTCACTAGAATAATGAAACCTTAAATCTGGCCAGCTATTTCTCAATTGTGCAGCATTGCTTATAAAGGAATGACAATGTTTATGGGTGTGGTTGTTTTGAGTGGTCTTTAAGTTTGTGTTATTTGGGATAAGAATGAGGTATTTGTAGTAAGGAAGAAAGTATATGGGAATTGAAACACATTAATGTTATTTAAAGAAAACTAATCATAAAGATAGAATACCTACTTAAAAGATAAAGGGAATAAGAAAAAATGCAATTTAAGGGTGGGGTAAAAAGGATTCTACTGAAAAATTGTGAGCTCTGATGATAAAATTATAGAAAATAGAGAAATGAAGGTTTAATGTTTAAAAAAAGGAAGTTTTCCCTTTAACAAGTGTGCAGCTCTTCAAGTCAAGCTTGGTGGGATTAACATGTGAGTGTTCATTGTTGGGTGGTCAAAGGATCAGGCTCCAAAACAGTGACCCTTTAAAAACAATAAGCACTCTCTAAAGTATAATTCAAGACAAAAGGCAGCTCTGAAGGATATAAGTTCTGGGTACTGAGAAGGAAGACAGCTTTGGAAGAGAGCCCAGGACTTGATAGAGAATTATTTTTCACTATTGAATAAGGACAGTCCCTTCTCTCTCTCCCCACTTTCTCCCACAAGGTCATCATGTCTTTCAGTAGAGCCAATTTCTCAGTAGGACACACCACACAATTTAAATCTATACTTCTTAAGGGCATTGTTTTCCTCTTTAATTTGTGTCCCCACCATTTAGCACAATTTTTGACATATACTAAGTAGGTAAGTTGCTTTTCTTTCCTTCATTTCATTCTTTCTAATAGAAAGCAAGCCCTGTCAGACAAGACAGGAAACAAGAGCTTTATATGTCTAGAGAGCTGTGGTTATTAGAAGTAAGACTACTTAGAGGATCCCAGTAAACTAAGTACTCAGCAGAGACATGAAGATCAGAGGAAGCAATATGAGGACGTCATTATAGGGGAGGAAAAAAAAATTACCAAAGAAAAACTTAGCAGTACCTTATGACAACTGCAGTAGAGGAAGTCTGAGTTATCTTGGCTACATATATTTCCTAAATGTATAATGTACTCTGTGTGGATTCCCATTCTTATCCCAAATGCAATGCATAATTCTAAAGGACTATATCTTAGATTAAAGTAGGGAATGTTTTGTTATTATAATTATTAAGATATTTATGATGATATGATTTTAATGCTAAAAATGCCATTTTTTTTCTTTGAGCTAATTGTGTGTACAGACTATTAAAAGTCAAAGTACTGGTGAGGATTCATGAGCAACAGCTTTAAGATTGCAGAGTAGCTTGAAACATTATGTACTTTTGCAACACCCAACTTTTTAATTCTCACTGGGGTAAACTCCCAAAGGGGCCCCCACATACAGACAGAGAAAGATAAATTTGTACTGCTTTCATGAATGACAAAAGTGGTTTTATTTCACAGGAAATATTCAAATTCAAATGCATTCCAGTCAACCCAGTCACCAAAAAAAAAAAAAAATCCATATTTGTTGTATTTTATTGAACTATTTATCTTTTTTCCTCTTTTACAGATAGCAGATTTGTGTAGTTAAATCCCTTTTTAATACAGACTCCTGTTTCCAAACCAATTACTGAAGTTCCCTTGTGAGTGAGTTTAATAATAATATATTGTAAGTATGATGCTAAGAATCACAAAAATGTCTCTTTTTTCATTTCTTTTGAAAAGTATATTCAAATAGAAGTTGTGGGGGAAATACAACTGACAATAACATATTCAAAACTTGAATATTTAAATTATGACTTGAATTTTGTATTCAATAAGCCAAATTCTCCTGAAGAATAGTCTGGCAACTGGCAAAATAATCTGGGGCTAAGAGGGTGTTAAAAGGATAGTCCTATTGTTATAGAATGAATGTTCCATGGTGCAGGATACCAGTTCATTTTAGATTTTATATATATATATATATGTATATATATATATATATATATATACATATATATATATATATATGTATATATATATATACATATATGTGTGTGTGTGTATATACACACACATATATATATGTATGTATGTATATATATCATTATATTTCTAATGACTTCTGAAATTATGTTAAATATCCATTTCTGCTATACTCTCTAAAGTTACTGTAATCCAAAAATGATAAATAATAATTACACTGTGCTTTATGTAAGTATTGACAAAACATTTTGCCTATTTACCTATATTAAATATTTTATTTATGTATCTTTATTCTCATAATTCTGTGAGGGTAAAACTCTACAATACCCATGTTATAGGTATGAATATTGAATCTCAGAGATGTTATATGACTAGCCTCAGATACTATAGATAATAAATCTCTGAAGCAGGATATCTGATTTTCCTGATTCAAAGTCCAACAATGTCCATTTTACTTTGCTGCTAAATATCTTAAATTTAATCTTTGAGGGTAAATTATTACTATTCTATTTAAGAAATGTGCAGAAACATTCCATCATAATCTTTTTAAGCATCTCTTTATGTCTGGTTGTCTATTTCTGTTTAAATGGGTAAAATCGTCCTCCAGCATTATTACTTATATTTCAAGCCATTGCCAAGGTTCTTTCATTTGGATTTTAGTTGATCCCTCTGAAAGTCTTCAACATATTATATCAGTGTATGCATTATTTACTTTGTTTAGGTGACCTCACCTAATATTTGTAGGGAAATATTAAATTTATCAAAACAATTAAACCCTTTTAAAGACTCTATTTTCATAACTGCTTGGTGCCTCCCTTGTCATCTTTTGGGAAAAAAGGGGAAATTTACTTAAATCCTAAACTAAAGCAATTTGAAACTATCAACACAAAAGGAAGAGGGAAATGTTGACAAGGAGTCAAAATTAATGGTCTTGAAGTCAACATTTCATGGAAGACCTATTAAAAAGAAATATTATGAGTGATATTTCAATAAATAAATTTTAGAAACAAAATGATTGCTTATGTTTGCAATTTCAGTGTCTGATTCTATGCAGTGCTATTATGCTAAAAAATGTGAAGGCTATGTTTTTCGAATAATATCAAATACAATTGATTAGTGATTCCTGGTGTTTGAATGTATGCTTTAGACCATGGTTCTTTATAAATGCCATTAAATTTAGATATCTATGATAACAAATATGGAGGGCAAAATCAAGGGAAATAAATCAGCTCATTGCCAAATATGTTTTAAATCATTGGCATAATAAATTGCTTTATCATCATTACCAGAGCATGGACTTATGATATTACTATTAGAGAAAAGCACTGAAACATTTTTATTACTTTATTATAGAAAATGATGTTTTTATTATGCTGACACACATACATAAAATATTATAAAAAATACAGAAAATCTTATAATTTGAGAATTTCTAAAGAATGTTCAGGAATTCTAATTTTTCAGTTCCAAAGACAAAATAGTCAGAAATTTGTGAACACTAGTTGAAATTTTATTAAATAAATCAAGTTTCTTTAAAGTCTTATGTATTACACTAATGCATTGTCGGAATTCTGAAATCTAATTATTTGGGAGAGTAATTTGGAATTATGCCCAGAGGGCTATAAAACTGTGCATATCCTTTGATACTGCATTATCACTACTGGGTCTGTATCCAAAAGAGATCATAAAAAAGGGATAAGGATTCATATGTGAAAAAAAAAAATGTTTGCGGAAATGCTTTTTGTAGTGGCAAGGAACTACAAATTAAGTAGATTCCCATCATTTGAGGAATAGTTGAATAAGTTTTGGCATATGAATGTAATGGACAATTATTATTTTATAAGAAACAATAAATTGGTCTAGAAAGTCTAGAAAGATTTATATGAACTGATACTGAATGAAATGAGCAGATCCGAGAAAACATTGCATACACTAACAAGAATATTGTGTAATGGCCAACTGTGATGGACTTGGACTGAGTATGGATTGAAGTATAGTATTTTCACTTTTTGTGTCTTTTCTCTCTCATGTTTTGTTTTTCCCTTTTGGTCTGATTTTTCTTGCACAATATGATAAACATGGAAATATGTTTAAAAGTAGTGCATATATTTAATCTATATCACATTAGTTACTGTTTTGGGGAGGGGGAGTTAAGGAAGGAAAGTAGAAAAATTTGGAACACAAAATCTTACAAAAACAAATCTTGAAAAAAATCTTTTCATGTTTTTTGGAAAATAAAATACTATTGAAAATTTAAAAGGAAAAGTCTAATATCCTGCTTTCCCCTACTAAAAAATCATATTCACTGCCCATAAATAGTAAAACAAAAAATAATCAAATAGCGTTTGATGCCATTTAAAATCACTGAAAGGAAAGTGGAAGATAATGTCTCCAGAAATTTATTTCTATTATTCCTGGAGTAAATGGAGGAAGACTAATCTACACAAAAATGGAATAGACACTAAGATAATCAAATACTGTTAAGAAACAAGGTATGAGTAAATTGTTCTCATCTGTGGAATGACTGATTGAAAAGAAAATTCTCAGTTGACATAGAAAATATTGTCCTACTTGACAGAGATAAGAAATAATAAAGAATTATAATAGAAAATAAAAGCAACTATGTATTCTTATGGAGAGTGTTGGATAGAAAACATTCCTTAATAAATGTAAAAGAGCTGTGATTTTTGGTGATGGTGCTTAATGAAATATAATTTCTTGTTATTTCATTTATTTAGGAACCCCTAGGGAGGATGCTTTATCCACAAATGAAGATCTTTAATAGCTTTTGGGAAACAGTCAAACAGGTTCTTAAGCATTGAGAGGTCATTTACTTGCCTGGGTTCACAAAATCTATATAAAAAATAGTAAACATTTATACAGTACTCCAAAGCTTATGAAGCACTTTAAACATATCTATTTTATTTTCATAACACCCTTGGCAGTAGCTATTATTATTATTGTAATTTATAGACGAGGAAATTAAGGCATGACAAAGTAGTCATTTGACAAAGTTCATTCAACAAATTTCTGAGGCAAAATTTGAACTTAGGTCTTCCTAAATCCAAGATCAGCATCTGCTGTACCATTAATTGTCTAATAATAATATTAAAAGGGGAGATTGAGAATAGACAGATCTTTCTGTCTCTGAGGCCAGCATTATATAGTATTGAATCTCCTTCCTTTCTTTTTGAATCTCCTTTTATTTTCCCCCTTCCCTATCATTCTCCTCTACTTTATTGTACTCTTCTCTCGTCTCCTCTTCCCTTCTCTTTGCTCTTCCTCTCCCATTTTTTCTTTACAATTAATATGCAAAAAATAAATTAATATGAGACTTTAATAATGAAATTTTAAGACTTATATTTGTAACAGTGATAAATAACTTATGCTCACCTTGTTTAATATTTCAAATGAAAGATCCCTAAAATTTGGTTATCAAATGTCATAATTATTCTATATAACATTTCAGAATTCAATTTTTAGAGATTCTTCACTTGGGATACTTTTCTTATTCTCATATTGCTAATCATACATCTTTTGAACAAACTGGATTAGTGAGTTTCCATGCTACCTATTTAAATCATTCCAGCTCCTCTAACTCAAAGGAAATAAGAGCTTTGGGCCACAATAAAATGTGACTAATGACCCTTTTCATGTTAATGCTGCAAGCAAGAGGGCGAATCACTCACAGAAAAATGTGATTGGTGGAATGAATAAGTAGTAATTGTTCCACATTAAGTAAACAAAGGGAACCCTCATATATTAATGTATTCTCTTGTTTTATTACCTTTAGGCAGATATTCTAATCAGCCATGACAGGACCTGAATATATTGTCAGCACCCAAAGGTGCTATTTATTAATTTATCTAAACAAATAATGATGGCGCATCAAAGTAAATTATAGTGGTTCATATGTTGCATGTTTTTCTAATGAAATGGGAATCTTTTCTAAATACGAGGCATTTTGTGTGAGTACAGCAAAGTGAAGACATTGTACAGAATGTGTTAAATTTCTTGTACAAAATTGTTTATTTGCCTTTTCTTTGTTTGTAACTTATCTGTAAAAGGTTTTCCCTCCTACTGTCAAAAAGGATATGTATGTGTAGTAATTAGGACTTTATTCCTCCATGTTTTTCTTCCCCTTATCTACTGTCATTGTCCTGAAACTTTATTTTGGAAAATTGATCAAGTAAAATATGTTGCATGTGGCTTACTCTGGATATATCTA
Organism: Sminthopsis crassicaudata; assembly: GCF_048593235.1. Classification (NCBI taxonomy): domain Eukaryota; kingdom Metazoa; phylum Chordata; class Mammalia; order Dasyuromorphia; family Dasyuridae; genus Sminthopsis; species Sminthopsis crassicaudata. The sequence goes on along the minus strand of NC_133620.1, from coordinate 420,861,692 downwards.
AGCCCTTTTGCACATCTAAACTTAGATGGAATTGGTCAAATGAGGGAACATCTGGGTTATGCCTTTCTTTTTTTTTTTTAAAGAAGTAGTTTTCTTTAGGAGCTGTCAGCATGTTGTTGTTGAAGTGTGGAGTTGTAACTCTGCGTGGACTATGGTCTTTCATGGTTTCCCACCTTATCCAACTACCACCATTTACTCCTTCCCACAAAACAAAAATTATTGAAATGCAAAACCTATAGATCCACTTTTTAACTATTCTTACTATCAGAAGCAAACTTCTATTTTACGTTTAAAGGGACTTCTTAAAACATCTTTTTTTCTTTTCCCTCTTATATTTTCTTATAATTTCTAATGTGAAAACATGGTAAATATATGTCAGTTCCCTTATTGGGCTTTTCATAAGGTATGAAATGAATGAAATGCAAAAAATATTATAATTGCTCTAAATTGAATCTGAAAGTAAAAATTGAAAAGGGATTATAAAGATAATCATGTCTGAATCCTACATGGAATATGTTCAACAAATGTCAACTCAGCCTTTATTTGAAAACATTGGGAAAAAAAAGAAATTCACTCCATCGGGGAGAAAAATGGGACAGGGAGCAGCCTATTCCATTTAAATTACTATTGTCGTTTAGAATATTTTTCTTTTATATTGAGCCTAAATAAGTCTCCCTAAAATTTCTATTCTGTTTACAAGATCTCCCTTTGGAGAGAGAATAATGTAATGCCCTTTTCTAACTGCCTTTCAAACAATGGAATAAAGTGATTTTGATCTCCCTTTAATCTTGTCTTCTCAAAACTAAAAATCATATTCCTATGAATCATCTTCATATTACCATTAACCTAGTAATCCCAATACAAAACCTGTACCTACAAAGAGATCAAAGAAAGAGGAAAAAGGCCCAAATGTACAAATGTATTTTTAGTATCATTTTTTTGTTCTAAAGAAGAATTAGAAACAAAAAAGATGCTTATCAATTGGGGAATGACTGAACAAATGTGTTATACAAATGTAATGAATAGTAATGTTCCATGAGAAATGAATAAATGGATAGTTTCAGACAAAATAAATCCTGGAAAGTTGCTGGAAGGATTCATAGTAAGATAAGCAGAAGCAGAAAATATCTGATACAGTAGTAACAACATTGTAATAGGGAAGAAAAAAAAAAAAGGAAAAAATCTAATCAACATAATGTATAACTACAATTCTAAAGGAAAAATAATGGAAATTTATTTCCATAGACTGAAACAAGAAATATGAACATACAGTTTTAAGTAAGATATATTTTTGGACAGGGAGAATGTGAGGATTTATTTTACCTGGCCATGGACATGCTTATTTTTATAAGGAATTTAATTTATTTTTTTTATTTGAGGGAAAATATTTAGAAGTAAAATCAGTAACTAGTAAGATAAATAAGTGAGTGAATTATGAATTAGAAAAAGGAGGTAAATGAAAAGAACAATGTCATTGAAGGTGATTTAAAAATAGACAGAAGGGAACAGAGGAAAATCTTAAAGAAAAAACAAAAGGCAAAACAACCTTGAAACAAATATATCTAACTTCCCTATTTTTAAGTCAGTACAAAAGAAAGATTCATGGTTTTACAAATACTCATTTTTTTTCTCTTTTTCTGTATATGGAAATTGTTTCTTAGGGGAAGATGTTATTTAAATTTAGAATTTTAAAATATTAAAATAATCTTAATATGTTACAATTCTGAGGCTCTTCTGCATTCTGTGCCTTTACCTGTATACCCACTTCAGATCCTGTCAATGGCCTTACTATAAAGTACAGCACCCAGAACTGAACACAATATCCAGTTTTATTTTGACAAGGACAGGATATTAGAAGAATCATAAGCTTTGGCATCTTCCATAGTAAAAAAAAAAAAAAAAAAAAAAAAAAAAACTTAAGGATGACTATCATTTTTTAAAAAAAAGTTTTTGCTGCTATTTCACCCTATTAACTCACACTGACTTTTCAGTCTACAAGCCGTTCTGATATATATATATATATATATATATATATATATATATATATATATATATATATATATATATATATATATATATATATTTTTTTTTTTTTTTTTTTTTTTTTTTTTTTCCCAAATGAAATGATGTCTAGCCATATCTATTTGTTATTTGGACATAATTTATTAAACCCAATTTTATTTTCTTGCAATCAATCCAACATTTTATCCTATTGGCAGCTTTTTTTTAAATTTTATCAAAATCAATGATTGTTGAGTCTCTGGATATCTCAGAATCAGCCAGAGTCAGGATAAGCAAAAGTCTTTATTCTTGGTCTTTTGGGGTTACTGTCAGGGGATTAGATATAGTAATCTTCACACTTCTTTCTCTCCACCACCAAAGAATGATCCTGCCTGTCCTATTCCACCCTCTCATCTCTCTCTTTTCCTTCTTTGTCCACACCCACTGATAGAGCCAGCACAGAATAGTTGGGGAGGGTCATTCTCCAAGCATATGTTAATAGAGAATTATTCAATTGGTAATTAGCCCTAAGAGCTAGGTTACCTTGCATCTAGGTTAAGTACATCTGCTCAGTTCTAGCCCTTTACAAATGATAAAGATGATGAACTGCTGGAGAATGACAGATCCCTGGGCCATTTCCATGATAAAGTCTTCCAAGTTGACATCTAAATACTATTAACTATTCTCTAATTTAAGTCACTAACCAGTTCCAAATCCAATTAATTAAATGTCATTATGTAGGCTATGTTTCTATTTTCTATCAGAATAGCAGGAGATTTTTGCCAAAGGCTTTGATAAAAAAAGAGTCAAATTTATCATGTGTTTAGCCTTCCCCTGATTTGTTAACTAATCCTGGCCAAGAAAAGAGAAAAAAAAAAAAAAAAAAAAAAAAAAAAGTTTAATTGGTAAGGTCTGTTCTTGAAACAATGCTAACTGCTAATTATCAAAACCTTCTTTTTTAGATGTTAGCTAATGACACATTTAACAATATATTCTATATTTTCCCCAGGAGCTAAAATCATGCTCATAGGCTTATGATAGACTTCTCTTCTCTTTATTTTCACTTTAAATGAAACAAAACAAGCAAAAAACTTTTCTTTATACCTTTGTCCTTGAATACTGTAATATTTCATGTAATTTTCATGATCTTTCCAAGTTCACTAACGACAACCCACAAACTCACCTTCCCTTCCTCTTGGAACCTCATAGATACTTATATATAGTGTTTTCTCTATTAACATTGCCATCGCCTTATTTCAAGCCTATCATCTCTTATCTGAATTTTTGCAAGAGTCTGCCAGAGTAATTAATTCCCTTATCTATATTCTTTGACATTTCTAATCTATCTTTCCCACAATTGCCAAAAATCATAATCCTAAATCACATGTCTGGCCATGTCACTACCTTGATCATTAAACCCCAGTGGCTTTCATAATTGCTTTCATGAACAAATAACAACTTCCATGTTTACTATTTAAAATCTTTCACTGATTGATTTACATTATGCTTTTGAGCTTTTTGATATAACATTCCTGTTTGTTTGCAATCTAACCAAACTCATCTTGGTTCTTTGTTCATGACACTCCATTTCCATTGTCTTACCTTTTGATAGGCTAGCCCCATAATTTTAATAATTGTTTGTTTTTTTTCCTCATTCTTCTTAGTATCATTATTTCTGTTTTTAATCCATGTCATCTCGTATAGCATACACTTATTAACATAATCAGATTATTTTTACTTCTATTCAAAAATTTAGTTTGTATTTAGACACATTAGAAACATATGCCACTTTCTTTGATAGAATATAAGATTTTTAAAGTCCCTAAATTGTTCATTTTTGTCTTTGTCTCTTCTGTATTTAAAATAACTTTTGGCACATAATATGTTTTTTAGCAAATGTTTTTTAGTTTATTGATTCATCAATGTAGGACTTGTGTCCTATGATAAATAAGGCCAACTAAGTATTTTCTAAGCATGATATTATGATGTTCCAGTTTATTTTCCATTTCTTTTTATTAGCCATTTAAAATCTGTCTGTCATTAGAAAGATCATTATCCTTTTTAGAAAAGATAAATAAACTTCCCTCCTATAGTGTCTGGACCTTATCACATGAATGTATCTTATTAATATGCAGTTCTTCTTGTTGCCCATTGATTTTTTTTTCCTTTTTTCTTTTCATTTGAAATAAGATATAATCTCTTAAGGAACATATCTTAATTCTATCTTATCAAGGCTTGGCGTTACCTAAAATATTAAATTTAACTTCTTTAATTAGATTCCTTACTTTGTCACATATTATTTATATCTTGAACATTTTCCTATTGACAAAAGAGATTATGGATACCAAAATATATACTATCTCATTTGATCACCTCTAGCACTTCAGTGGAATAAGGTACTAATGTATTATTATTTTTGACAGATGAATAAACTGCTTTTGATAGAGAATAAATTTCATAATACTGTAAAACCAAATAGCAATGGACATATTTAAATGCAAGTGTTTCTTGTCTCCATATCCAACACTTTACCATGATGCTATAATGCCTCTGTTAGTTAACAACAATAATTGAGCATGAATCAAGCATAGGATTATTCTAGGCACATTGGTGAAATCATGATTTACAGAATAAAAAGTCACTTTGTGTCCCCTATCCAGTTCTTTATTTTCCTTCTGTCTTGAAGGAAATAAAGACAAACATATGCATAGATGGAAGAGGATTAGTCCTGGTTTGTGTAACATACACAGCATTGAGGAAAGACTTCATCACAAAAGAGCAGATATATTTTTGTCATAATCCAGGTGTGAAGCCTCTAGACTCAAGAGAATTGATGTACAGCACAATGACTAATAACTGGCTATGAACATCCTAACAAACAGTAATACAATACACATGCATATGTTTCCCTCAATTTCATTTCATCTTTCACCTTCACTAACTTTCCTCCTATGGTGCTTCTCCTTTTGGAGAAATAAATTTTTGAAAAAGTCAACCACAATTTCCACTTTTTCTCCTGTAACTCTTCAGAAACCCTTATAATTTAGTTTCCCAGCTTATCATCCCTTAGAAATTACTTTCAGGGCAGCTAGATAGCGGAGTGGATGGAGCATCATCCCTGAAGTGAGGCAGACCCGGTCTCAGTTACTCAATATTTTCTAGCTGTGTAACCCTGGGCAAGTCACTTAACCCCAATTGCCTCAGGGAAAAAGAAATACTTTTTTACAGTAATTAATGGATTCTTAGTAAACAAATCTAAATTCTGGTAATGGAATAAGATGGTTGAATAAAGCTAGGAAGCTGCTTAGATCTTTCAGTTTCCTTGAAAACTACATGAAATTAAGCCTTTGAACAAAATCTGATAAAGTGAAAACTATATTCCAGTTGAAGAAAGATTGGAAAAACTTCAAAAAAGATCTCACTGAGGTGAAAAGAGTGTTAGGACCAGCTTAATAGACTCTGAGAAAGCTAGTGAGAGAGTCTTAATCACAGAAAATCAGTAAGTAAAACCCTCAGTCTTGGCTCAGTGAAGAAGCAGATCAGTGGAGCAGCCCATAGTCCCAGCTCAGAAGGCAAACTCTGAAGAATTAGTCAGTTTCCTGAAAAGAGCAGGCAAAGCTATATTCTGCAAATATGAGAGTCCTTTGTGCTCAAAGGCAAAACTCAGAGCTGCACAGAAAGCTTGAGACAGTGCTTCCTCCTTTGCCCCAAGATTAGACCTCAACCATAAAAAAAAAATAAAATAAAATAAAAAAAAAGAGGAAATATTAAAAGAAAAAGAAAGAAAATGAGTAAGAAACAGAAAAGAACCTCAACCATAGAAAGCTACTGTGGATGACAGTAAAAACCAAAATACTAACTCTAATGACAACAAAATGTCCAAAGGGAATCTCAGAGTGATATGAATTGATCTCAAACACAAAGATGCTTTTTGAAAGTGCTCATAAAAGACTTTAAAAAGCAAATAAGAGAGGTAGAAGAAAAATGAAAGGATGCAAGAGAGGCAACAGCTTAAAAAAGGAAGACCATTTCTTTAAAAATACAATTGGCCAAATGCAAAAAAAAAAAAAAAAAAAAAAAAAAAAAAAAAAAATCCAGTGAAGAAAATAACACCTTGAAAAGTAGAATTAACAAAATGAAAAAAGAAATACAAAAGCTTACTGAAGAAAATCACACATTAAAAATTAAAACAAGACAAATGGAGGCTAATGACTGTATGAGACTTCAAGAATTAAACTTTACAAAATGTAAAAAAGTAGAGGAAAATGTGACATAGTGCACTAGGGGAAAAAAAAAAAAAAAAAAAAAAAAGTTGACTTGTTCAATATATCCAGAAGAGAAAATTTAAAAATTATTAGTCTACCTAAAGGCCACAACCAAAACAAAAAAAGTCTGGATAGCATTCTTTAATAAGTCATCAAGGAAAACTGCCCCAATATTCTTAAATAAGAGGGGGAAATACTCATTGAAAAAAAAAATCAATTCATCATTTTCAGAAAGAGACCCACAAGGAAACCCTAAGGAACATTTGTGGCAAAACTCCAAAATTATAATTTCAAGAAAAAATAAGCACTGCAAGCTGCCAGAGGAAAAAAAAATCAAATATCAAGAATTAACAGTCAGGATTACCCAGGATTTCACATGTCTATAATAAAGGACCTGGAATACCATATTCTGGAAGGCAAAGGACTTGTGGTTACAACCAAGAATTAACTACCCAGTGAGACTCAGCATTATTTTTCAGTGGAGGTGATGGATCTTCAGTGGAGTAAGAGAGCATCATTCATTTCTATCAAAAAAAAAAAAAAAAAAAAAAACAGAATTAAACAGGAATTTTAATCTAAAAACACAGGACTCAAAAGAAGTATAGAAAGGTAAGTAGGGAAAATCTATTATTTAATGATTAAACAAAAAGGAGGGGCTAGATAGAAGGTAGGTGTTTCTGACTAGGAAAAAAAGGTAACAGAAGGGGAGAGGGAGATAGAATATAAGGAAGTAGGTTGAATGGAGAAAAAAACATAACTAAGAGAAGGGAGAGGGTGAACAGAACAGGAGATAAGATAGGGGGTGAATTGGTCAACAAAGCAAAACACTACTAAGGAGAGGGTGGAAAGAGAGGGGAAAAAAGATAAAAGTATATATAAGGGAGATAATAGAATGGAGGAAAGGGAAACAAAGAACTAGTATAACTTTGAATATGAATGGAATAACCTCCCAGAAAATGGAAGGGAATATCAGATTGGATTAAAAACCAGAATTCTACAATGTGTTGTTTAAAAAATGCACATTTAACACAGAAAGACACATACAAAGTAAAGGTAAAAGGCTAAAAGTAAATTTATTGTGCTTCATCTGAAGTTTAAAAAAAAAAAAAAGCAGAGGTAGCAATTCTAATCTCAGATACAGCAAAAGTAAAATAGTTCTAATTAAGAATTCTTGATAAAGAATACTGTAAACAATGAAATAGGTACAATATTAAACATATGTGCACCAAGTGGTACAGCATACCTAGATAATACATTAAGCTCGTTACAGGGCAAAATAGATAGCAAAACTATATTAGTAGAGGACATCAACATTCCCCTCACAGAATCAGACAAATATAACTACATAATAAACATACAAAGAAATAAGGGATGATAATAGAATACTAGAAAACCTAATTGTGATACACCTGTGGAGAAAACTTAATAGAGAAAGAAAGGAATACACCTTTTTTTCAGCAGTACATCACACCTACAAATTCCTTCTATAATACAAATATGGTATAGATACGATATTAGGAAGAGCCAAAGCAGAAAAAGAAAATTAGATACCTATTTCCCTAATCAATACTTTTGCAAAAATTTTAAATAAAATATTTTTAAATAAAATATTAGCACAGAGATCACAGGCAATATTAGCAGGGCAATACACTACAACCATGTGGAATTAATGCCAGCAATGAAGGACTAGTTTAACATCAGGATAACATAATTGATAATATCAACAACAAATCTAACAGATATAATGATAACCTCAATATATGCAGAAAAAAAAAATTTGAAGAAATCCAGGACATATTCTTATTTTTAAAAATGTTAGAATAGGGAAGAACATTAGCATAGGGATGAAGGGAACTTAAAATAATAACCTGTTTCTATCTAAAATAAACAGCAAGCTTTATTTGTAATGGAAAGAAGCTGGATGAATTTCCAATAAGATCAGGGTTGAAACAAGAACACATTATCACCACTATTATTCAACACTGTACTAAAAATGTTTACTCTAGATAATAAGAAAAGAATTAGAATAGGTAATGAGAAAATAAAACTATCAGTCTTTGCAGATGACATGATGATATACTTAAATAATCCTAGAAAATCATTGAACAATCTACTGAAAACAATTCACAGCTTTCACAGAGTTGCAGAATATAAAACAAACTCAACCGATTTATCTGCATTTCTATATATTACTACAAAATTCTTCAGCAAGAGAAAGAGAAATTCCATTTAAAATAATTATAGGAAAAATAAAATATTTGAGTGTTTACCTGCCAAGATAAACCCAAGAACTGTGTCAGCACAATTTCAAAATACCTCTCAAATAAATAAAGTCTAATCTAAACAATTGGAAAAATATCATTTGCTCATGGGTAGGCTGAACTAACATAACAAAAATGACAATTTTGTCTCAAATGATCGTTATGTTCAATGCTATACCAATCCAACTACCAAAAAATTATTTTACAGAGGTGCATGGAACCAAGTGGTGGAGAAAACATACACATCTATTTAAACTCTTTTTTACTGTCAAACTATTTTTTTTATGAAATTCAGCCTCAGAATTAGCGCTTGACTGTCAAAACATAAAAATATTGGGAATACAAGACATTACTAACAGAAGATAATCTCAAAATTCACCATAAAAGATCTGTTTTTGCTCCAGAGCAGGGACAGAATGGGGTTAAGCCAGGTGCAGAATCAGGCAAATAGGCAGTGAGAGCACAGAAAACAGCTTACTCTGAGCAGACCAGAGAGGGCGAGGGTGTGGTCTTCCCAGGCTAAAAATTTTCAGTGAGAACTTTACCATTGTGTTGGCAACTCTGCTCTGGCAGCAGGCCAATAGATAGCAGAGAAGCTATAAACACAGGGAGTAAAGAAGTATAACCACTAAATTCTAGAGTCTTTCAGAACCTGGCCACACCCACCCAGTATAGGGAAGGGCTCACTCAGCACCATCTCAGCACACAACTGCTCATCCTAGTGCAGACACTGATCACAGCACAGACTCTGATCCCAGCACAGCCTCGCTCATGCTGCTTTACTGCTACTTCCTGTTGTCTGCTGAAGAAGCTTGGTAACACCAGACTGCCCCAAAAGAAGACTGCAGTTTTTTTGTTTTGTTTTATTTTTTGTCAAAATGAAGAAAAAGGCAAAGCAGGCTCTAACTATAGATAGCTTCTATACTCAAAAAGAACAGACCTTAAATACTGAGGAGACTAATAGCAGATTGTCTCCAGATGAAGCCCCAAATGGTGATATAATCTGGTTCCCATTACACAAGGCTCTCATAGATGAAATTTAAAAGGCTCTTAAAAGAGAGCTAGAAGAAAAATGGGAAAACAAAAGGAAAGCTTTACAAGAGAATCTGGATAAGTCATATTACTCATTAAAAGATATAATGGATAAAGAAATCAACTCCCTGAAAAACAAAATTAATGAATTAGAAAAAGAAAATAGCTCCTTAAAAAATAAAATTAGTGAAATGAAAAAAAAATTTCCATAGAACAAAACAACTCATTTAAAAATGCAATTGGCCAATTATAAAAAGAAATTTTTAAAAAGTAAATAAATAAATTATTTCATTAAAAATCAGAATAGAGCAAATGGAAATGAATGATTTGAGGAGACACCAAGAAACAGTCAAGCAAAACCAAAAAATGAAAAAATAGAAAAAAAAAAAAAAGTTAAATACCTAAATGGAAAACAACAAACCTGGAAAACAGGTCTAGGAGAGATAATATGAAATTATTGGACTTCCTGAAAAGTATGATGAAAAAAAGAGCCTAGACACTATTTTCCAGGAAATCATCAAAGAGAACTGTCCAGATGTTATCTAAACAGTAGGTAAAATAAGACACTGAAAGAATTCATTGATCACCTACTAAAAGAGATCCCAAAATCAAAACTCCAAAAAATATTGTGGCCAAATTCCAGAACTATTAGACCAAGATAAAAGTACTACAAGCAGTGAGAAAAACAAATCAAAACAAAAGAAACAAACAAAATAAAAACAACAATCCAAATACAGAGGAGCCACAATAATGATTGCTCAGAATTCAGCAGCATCCACCTTAAAGGATTAAAGGTCCTGGAATCTGATATTCTGAAAAGCTAAGGAACTTGGTATGCAGTCAAGAATAACTTACCCAGCCAAACTGAGCATTTTCTTCCAGGAAAGAAGATGGACATTCAATTAAATTAAGTGAATTCCATTTATTTCTGACCAAAAAAAAAAAAAAAAACAAACAAAAAACAAAAAACAGAACTAAACAAAAAAGTTTGATCTCCAAATATAGGACTCAAGAGAAGCATAAAAAGGTAAAAATAAATCTTGGGAACTATATTTTTGTTATTAATATACATAAAGAGTACATGTATGATTTGTTTTTACTGTTATAATATAAAAAACTAATCTAGAGGTGGGAAGAGGTAGAAAGGAAATTGTACCAGAAAAAGGGAAAAGTAGAAGTACTATATCTCATGAAGAGGCAAAGGGAACCTATTTTATCTGAGGGAAAGAAGAGAGGGGGATGAACATAGTCTTACTCTCATCAGAAATGGCTGAAAGAGAAAATATTAGATATATTTGATCTACAGTGACACTTCTCCCACCTCATTGAAAAGTGGGAGGGGAAAAGTAAAAAGGGAAGGAGTAGGCTAAATAGAAGAGAATACAGAAATTGTAAGAGAAAGGTTTAAGAAAACGGGAGGGATTCTAAGAGGGGGTTAGAGATCCTAAAGAGGGAGGGCTGCATGAAGCAAGCGGTTCTCACAAATTTAATCCTGGGGATGCAGGAAGGGGGAAAGGAAAGAGAAAAGCATAATTTAGGCTTAACAAGATGAAAAGAAATACAGAATTAGTAATTTTAATCATAAATGTGACTGGGATAAATTCCCCTATAAAATGGAGGCTGATAGAAGACTGGATTAAAAGTCAGAATCCTATAATATGTTGTTTACAGGAAACACACTTGAAGCAGGGCAATACATACAGAGTAAAGATAAAAGGCTGAAGCAGAAACTATCATGCTTCAAAAAAACAAGGGGTAGCCATCCTGATCTCATATCAAGCAAAAGCAAAAATTGATCTAATTAAAAGAGATAAGGAAGGGCACTATATCTTGCTAAAGGATATCATAGATAATGAAGCAAGATCAATACTAAACATATATGCCACCAAGTGGTATAGCATCTATATTCATAAAGGAGAAATTAAGAGAGCTGAAAGAAGAAATAGAGAGCAAAACTATAATAATGGAAGATTGTTAGGATTACTAAGTGAGAACTCGGGTTGTCTGGATAGTGACAAAGTGAGAATTCAGGTTTTCTGGACAATTACAAGGTGAGAACTCAGGTTGACTTGATAGAGGGGGCAAGCTCATTGGCTGGGGTGGTTCTTCCCAGAAGCCCTTGCATTATCCCACGCCCATTCTCTGGGAGGATAAAAAGAGACAGCACTGGGCGCAGAGAGCAGATCGGCCTGGAGAAGGATAAGAGCTGGAGGAGATTCAGAGCCAGGATTCAAGAAGAAGACTCTCTGCATTACATCAGGCCTGACGGGGCTCTCTGCAGGAAGGGAAGTCACTTCTAAGGACAAGAGTTAACAGCAACTGCCTGGAGACAACGGTTCACTACAGGAAGAAGAATCTGTCTTAAAGATTTGAGTAGACACAGCAGATCTCTTCCCAGAGAGCGATCCGGCAGCTTCTAGAGACGACAGCTCGCTACAATTGGCGCCCAACGTGGGGCAAGGACATTTGCTTATCTTGACAAGAAGAGCTAGACCAGACCTTCGCATTTTGGCGCCCGAACAGGGACAGACACGGTCCTGATTCCAGTGGAAAAGCTTCCGATCTAGATCTCAGTCTCTCTGACCCAGAACCGTGAGTAACGAGGAAACTTTGTTAAAGATTAAGTGAGCGTGCTAATAGATAAATAAGGAACTTAACTTGTTAAGGGCTAAACCAGGAATCTCTTATAGCTGAAATGGGGCAGATGTTAGCTATATTCAATCCCTGGACCTCAGCCGACTCATCCCCAGCCCCAGAAGAAACCTCAGCTCCACCCCCATTCAGGAGTGGTACTATAGAGAGTATAATCAACATAATTGAGGAGCAGAGTTTACTTGTAACCTGGGTACAGATTGCTAAACTCTTGGCTGCATTAAGACGCACATCCCCTTGGTTCTTAGAGGAAGAAAAGATAGATGTAGATAAATGGAAGCTAGTGGGATATGAAATGAAAGAATTTCAAGCAAAAAATGGGCCTCGTTCAATTTCTGCAGAAGTATTTTATATCTACAACATAGTTCAATTAGCCTTAAACTATCAAGCAAGTTGTAGGAGAAGGAAAAGTTCTAAAAATGAACAGAGGAGGAAGTGTGAGGAAAAAAGGAAAGATCAAGATCTTTCCCTAGAGCAAGAGGATTTAAATGAGGAATTATGGTATGATTCTCTTGAAGAAGCTTCAACCCTGCCTAGAGAACAGATTATTGACAGGCCCACATCAACCCCACCTTCAGAGATGGAGGAAGAAAGAGGGGAAGAGGCAGAAACACAAACAGAATTGCCTGTGAAGAAGCCTAAGCCTATGACAAGATTAGAAAAAGCATTGGTTAAAGCTAAGAGAGAAGGACAGGATATAAGTGATTTTATACATGCATATCCTGTGATTGAAGAGATTGACTCTGTAGGTAAAAAAAGGAGAAGATATGCACCTTTAGATTTGAATAAAATTAAGGATTTGAAAAAAGGTTGTACCCTTTATGGGGCTACATCAGCTTATGTCAAAATGTTACTAGATGGTTTGTCTTATGAAGTCCTAACCCCGAATGATTGGAAATCCATAGCAAGGATATGCCTGGAACCTGGAGAAAATTTATTATGGCTTGCGGAATTTCATGAATTATGTAAAATTCAAGTCAGATGCAATTTGGAAATAGGAGTTAACACACAATTCACTTTTGAGCACTTAGCTGGTGAAGGTCAGTATGGAGAGAATTCGGAACAGATTAATTATACCATGACAATATATGAACAAATTGCTAAGGCTGCGATAAAAGCTTGGGGTGTCCTTCCTGGACAGAAAGATCGTGGAGAGGCTTTCACTAAAATACAGCAAGGTCCCAATGAACCTTTTGCAGATTTTGTGGGACGTTTGCAAACTGCTGTCAAAAGAACTATTGGAGAAAATGCAGCTACAGAAATAATGACCAGACATCTGGCTAAGGAAAATGCCAATGAGATTTGCAAAAGAATTATATGGGGATTAGACAAAGATGCTCCTTTAGAGGAGATCATAAGACGCTGTGCTACAGTGGGAACAAATGCTTTTTACACCCGGACAATGATGAATGTGGAAAGACAGGGTCCCTCCTGGCAAGGGACTTCTAGAGAAACTCGGAGATGTTTTCAATGTGGAAAAATTGGACATCTAAGAGCTCAGTGTAGGTATGGAGATACAGTGAGAAGACAGGGTGAGAGAAGACCTAAAACCCCATGTCCAAAATGCAACAGAGGACTCCATTGGGCATCAGAGTGTAGAATAATTCAGGGAAATGGGATGAGGGGCCCAGATCCAGGGCCCCAGGCAAAAAAGACTTGGGGCATGATGGCAGCTGATGTTACACCCAAAGAGCCTTTAGAAGGCCAGGACTCTGATTTAATCAACCAGAAGAAAAGCAATCACATGGCAGAAAGGGATTACCCAATCAGTCAACCAAAAGGCAATCAGATTGCAAAAATGGATTACACTTGGGGAGAATACAGGCCTTTTAAACCAACAGGGCTGTGTCCAGTGCAAACAACTCCAATGTAATTGTCAGATGATGAGAAGAGATTTAGAAAGTGGTAAATAGAAGGTAATTAGATAGGTTAACTGCCTGGGGGAGAGGGTTTGCTTGTATTTCTTCAGCAGGAGAAGGAATCAGATGGGTGCCAACAAATCATATTCGCCTTGTCCATCAGAGAGAGACAGAAAAAGAGAAAGACCTCAAAATAAAGGAGAAGATCTAAGAAACATCTGACACTGAAAGAGCATGGATAATAAGAAGACTGTTAAAGAACTTAAAAACCAGCAGGAATCATTGGACTTCCTCACACAAGATGAGACTAATGGACAATGGACTTATGGACATTTATAAATTTTCAATTTATGATTATGTTATATACTTCTAGCATGTGTTATGTTACTATGTTACTATGTGCTTATGTAATTTATGTAATTATCTGTAATACTTCCCATATTGATGGATTTATGTTTCAAGGTCATTTATGTAATTATCTGTAATACTTCCCATATTGATGGATTTGTGTTTCAAGGTCATGACTGTCCTATGTTCTAAATCAAAAGAAAGGGGGAGATGTTAGGATTACTAAGTGAGAACTCAGGTTGTCTGGATAGTGACAAAGTGAGAATTCAGGTTTTCTGGACAATTACAAGGTGAGAACTCAGGTTGACTTGATAGAGGGGGCAAGCTCATTGGCTGGGGTGGTTCTTCCCAGAAGCCCTTGCATTATCCCACGCCCATTCTCTGGGAGGATAAAAAGAGACAGCACTGGGCGCAGAGAGCAGATCGGCCTGGAGAAGGATAAGAGCTGGAGGAGATTCAGAGCCAGGATTCAAGAAGAAGACTCTCTGCATTACATCAGGCCTGACGGGGCTCTCTGCAGGAAGGGAAGTCACTTCTAAGGACAAGAGTTAACAGCAACTGCCTGGAGACAACGGTTCACTACAGGAAGAAGAATCTGTCTTAAAGATTTGAGTAGACACAGCAGATCTCTTCCCAGAGAGCAATCCGGCAGCTTCTAGAGACGACAGCTCGCTACAGAAGATCTCAACTTTGCACTCTCAGAACTAGATAAAACAAACTACTACAAAAAAAAAAAAAAAAAAAAAAAAAAAGAAAGAAAGAAAGAAAGAAAGAAAGAAGTTAAAGAGGTAAATAAAACACTAGAAAAGTTAGGTATGATAGATCTTTAGAGAAAACTAAATGGAGACAGAAAGAAATACACTTTCTTTTCTGCAATTCATGGAACTTATACAAAAATTGACCATATTTTAGGACATATAGACCTTAAATCCAAATGCAGAAGAGCAAAAACAGTAAATGGATCCTTTTCAGATTATGATGCAATTAAAAATTACATCCAATAAAAAGCCAGAGGAAAATAAACCAAAAAATAATTGGAAATTAAATAATCTTATCCTAAAGAATGATTGGGTAAAACAGTAAATCATAGATGATTAATAATTTCAACCAAGAGAATGATAATAATGAGACATCATACCAAAATGTGTGGGATGCAGCCAAAAAAGTTTTGGGGGAAATGTTATATCTCTAGAGGCCTACTTGCATAAAATAGAGAAAGACAAATCAATGAATTAAGTTTGCAACTATAAAAGCTGGAAAAAGAGCAAATTAAAACCCCCTAATCAAACACTAAACTTGAAATTCTAAAAATAAAAAGATAGATTAATAAAAGTGAAAGAAAAAAATAAACTGATGTTCCAAATAATTATTGATCAGAGAAATGCAAATTAAGACAACTTTGAGATCCCACTACACACCTGTCAGATTGGATAAGAAGACAGGAAAAGATAATGACGAATGTTGGAGGGAATGTGCAAAAATTTGGACACTGATGCAGTGTTAACAGATCCAATCATTCTGGAGAGCAATTTGGAACTACATTCAAAAAGTTATCAAACTGTGCCTACCCTTTGATCCAGCAGTGTTACTAATAAGCTTATATCCCACAGAGATATTAAAGAAGGGAGAATGTCCTGTATGTGCAAAAATGTTCATGGCATTCATTTTTGTAGTGGCTAGAAACTAGAAATTGAATGGATGCTCATCAATTGGAGAATGGCTGAATAAATTATGATCTATGAATGTTATGGAATATTATTGTTCTGTAAGAAATGACCAGCAGGATGGATACAGGGAGGTTTGAAAAGACTTACATGAAGTGATGCTAAGTAAAATGAACAGAACCAAGAGATCATTATACACTTCAACAACAATACTATATGAGGATCACTTCTGAAGAAAGTGGCTATCTTTGGCAATGAGAGGATCCAATTCAGTTCCAACTGATCAGTAATGAACAGAAACAGCTATACCCAGCATAAGAACACGGGAAAATGAGTGTAGACCATAAAATAGCATTTCTACTCTTTTCTGTTGTTGTTTGCTTGCATTTTTGTTTTTTCTTTCCAGTTATTTTTACCTTTATAAATCTGATTTTTCTTGTGTAACCAGAAAAGTGTATAAATATGTACATATATATTGTATTTAACATATACTTTAACATGTTTAACATGTGTGGGACTGCCTGCTATCTAGGGGAGAGGGTGGAGAGGAGGTGAAAAGTTGGAACAGAAGTATTTGCAAGGGTCAATGTTGAGCAATTACCCATGAATGTATTTTGTCAATAAAAAGCTATAATAATAAAAATTATTTTACAGAACTAGAAAAACTAATAATAAAATTAGTCTGGGAGAACAAAAGGTCAAGAATATCAAGAGAATTAATAGGAAAAAAAATTCAAAGTTGGTGGCTTAGCAGTACTAAACTGAAATCTATATTATAAAGCAAGAATCATCAAAACCACTTGGTAATGGATAGAAAATAGAGTACTAAGTCAGTGGAATAGATTAGATACATACAACACAACAATCAAGGATTATAGTAATCTAATATATTTTAATTGTAGTAAATTAAATCATTTTTATTGCACTTTATGAATCAAGGGGGGAGAGAAAAATCAGAGCAAAAGGGGAAAAACATGGGAGCAATAAAAAACAGAAAAAAGAAGTGAACATAGTATGATTTGGTAATCTAGTATTTGACAAATTCCCAAACTCCAGCTTCTCAGAATAAGAGCTCACTATTTGACAAGCATTGTTGGAAGAACTGGAAAATAATATTTCAGAAAATTAGTATATACCTATATTTCACAGAAGGTCAAAATAAGGCCATGATTTAGGCTTAAAGAGTGATACTATAAATAAACTAAGAGAGCAAGAAATAATTTACCTATCAGATTTTTGGAGAAGGGAGGAATTCATGACCAAAGAATAAGAAAACATATGAAAGGCAGAATGGAAAATTTGATTACATTAAATTTGATTAAATTTAAAAGATTTTTTCACAAACAAAACTAACAGAAAAAAGATTTTTTAAATTTAATTTTTATTGTATTTTATAATTATAACTTTTTTTTTTTTTTTACTACATATGCATGGCTAATTTTTTACAACATTATCACTTGCACTTTTGTTCAGATTTTTTCCCCTCCTACCCCAATCCCCCCCGCCAGATAGCAGGCAGTCTTATACATGTTAAATATATTACAATATTTTCTAGATACAATATATGTGTGTAGAACCGAATTTCTTGTTGCACAGGAAGAATTGGATTCAGAAGGTAAAAATAACAGTTTACACTCATTTCCCAGTGTTCCTTTTCTGCATGTAGCTGATTCTGTCCATCATTGATCAATTGGAATTGGATTAGCTCTTCTCTATGTTGAAGATATCCACTTCCATCAGAATACATCCTCATACAGTATCATTGTTGAAGTGTATAATGATCTTCTGGTTCTGCTCGTTTCACTTAGCATCAGTTGATGTTAAGTCTCTCCAAGCCTCTCTGTATTTCTCCTGTTGGTCATTTCTTACAGAACAATAATATTCCATAACATTCATATACCATAATTTACCCAACCATTCTCCAATTAATGGACATCCATTCATCTTCCAGCTTCTAGCCACTATGAAAAGAGCTGCCACAAACATTTTGGCACATACAGGTCCCTTTCCCTTCTTTAGTATTTCCTTGGGATATAAGCCCAGTAGCAGCACTGCTGGGTCAAAGGCTATGCACATTTTGATAACTTTTTGGGCATAATTCCAGATTGCTCTCCAGAATGGTTGGATTCTTTCACAACTCCACCAACAATGCATCAGTGTCCCAGTTTTCCCACAGCCCCTCCAACATTCATCGTTATTTGTTCCTGTCATCTTAGCCAATCTGACAGGTGTGTAATGATATCTCAGACTTGTCTTAATTTGCATTTCTCTGATCAATAGTGATTTGGAACACTCTTTCATATGAGTGGAAATAGTTTTAATTTCATCATCTGAGAATTGTCTGTTCATATCCTTTGACCATTTATCAATTGGAGAATGGCTTGATTTCTTATAAATTAAAGTCAATTCTCTGTATATTTTGGAGATGAGGCCTTTATCAGAACCTTTAACTGTAAAAATGTTTTCCCAATTTGTTACTTCCCTTCTAATCTTGTTTGCATTAGTTTTTTGGTCCAGAAACTTTTTAATTTGATGTAATCAAAATTTTCTATTTTGTGATCAATAATGGTCTCTAGTTTTCCCTTGGACACAAACTCCTTCCTCCTCCACAAGTCCGAGAGGTAAACCATCCCATGTTCCTCTAATATATTTATGATTTTGTTCTTTATGCCTAAATCTTGGACCCATTTTGATCTTATCTTAGTATGTAGTGTTAAATGTGGGTCCATGCCTACTTTCTGCCATACTAATTTCCAGTTTTCCCAGCAGTTTTTGTCAAATAATGAATTCTTATCCCAAGATTTGGGATCTTTGGGTTTATCAAACACTAGATTGCTATTTTTATTCACTATCTTGCCCTGTGAACCTAACCTATGCCAGTGATCAACTAGTCTATTTCTTAGCCAATAACAAATGGTTTTGTTGACTGTTGCTTTATAATACAGTTCTAGATCAGGTACAGCTAGACCACCTTCACTTAATTTTTTTTTTCATTACTTCCCTTGAAATTCTTGTCCTTTTGTTGTTCCATATGAATTCTGTTGTTATTTTTTCTAGGTTATTAAAATAGTTTCTTGGAAGTCTGATTGGTATAGCATTAAATGAACAGATTAGTTTAGGGAGCATTGTCATCTTAATTATATTCACTCGGCCTATCCAAAAGCACTGAATGTCTTTCCAATTATTTAAATCTGACTTTATTTTTGTGGCAAGTGTTTTGTAATTTTGCTCATATAATTTCTGACTCTCCTTTGGTAGATATATTCCCAAATATTTTATACTATCGACCGTTATTTTGAATGGAATTTCTCTTTGTATCTCTTTCTGTTGGATTGTGTTAGTAATGTATAAAAATGCTGAGGATTTATGTGGATTTATTTTGTATCCTGCAACTTTGCTAAAATTCTGAATTATTTCTAATCTTTGGGGTTCTCTAAGTATACCATCATGTCATCTGCGAAAAGTGATAATTTGATTTCCTCATTTCCTATGCTAATTCCTTGAATCTCTTTCTCGGCTCTTATTGCTGAGGCTAGAGTTTCCAGTACTATATTGAAAAGTAATGGTGATAGTGGGCAACCTTGTTTCACTCCTGATCTTATAGGGAAAGGTTCTAGTTTATCGTCATTACATGTGATGTTTACTGAAGGTTTTAAATATATGCTCCTTATTATTTTAAGGAATAGTCCATTTATTCCTATACTCTCAAGCGTTTTTAGTAGGAATGGATGTTGGATTTTATCAAATGCTTTTTCTGCATCTATTGAGATGATCATATGTTTTTTATTAATTTGATTATTAATGTGGTCAATTATACTAATAGTTTTCCTAATATTAAACCAGCCCAGCATTCCTGGTATAAATCCCACTTGGTCATAGTGTATTATCCTGGGGATGATTTTCTGAAGTCTATTTGCTAATATCTTATTTAAGATTTTAGCATCAATATTCAGTAAGGAAATTGGTCTATAGTTTTCTTTCTCAGTTTTCAATCTACCTGGTTTAGGTATCAGTACCATGTCTGTGTCATAGAAGGAATTTGGTAGGACTTCTTCAATCCCTATTTTTTCAAATAGTTTACATAGCATTGGAGTTAGTTGTTCTTTAAATGTTTGGTAGAATTCACATGTAAATCCATCTGGTCCTGGGGACTTTTTCTTAGGAAGTTCGTTAATAGCTTGGTCTTTTTCTTTTTCTGAGATGGGACTATTTAGACTACTTACTTCTTCCTCTGTTAATCTGGGCAAGCTATATTTTTGAAGGTATTCTTCCATTTCATTTAAGTTATCAAATTTATCGGCATAAAGTTGAGCAAAGTAGCTCCTAACTATTGTTCTAATTTCCTCTTCATTAGTGGTGAGTTCACCCTTTTCATTTTCAAGACTAACAATTTGCTTTTTCTCTTTCCTTTTTTTAATCAGGTTTACTAAGGGTTTGTCTATTTTGTTGGTTTTTTCATAAAACCAACTCTTAGTTTTATTAATTAATTCAATAGTTTTTTTACTTTCAATTTTATTAATCTCACCTTTTATTTTTTGAATTTCAAGTTTTGTGTTTGTCTGGGGGTATTTAATTTGTTCTTTTTCTAGCAATTTTAGTTGTAAGCCCAATTTGTTGGCCCTCTCTTTCTCTATTTTATGCAAGTAGGCCTGTAGAGATATAAAACTTCCCCTTATTACTGCTTTGGCTGTATCCCACACATTTTGGTATGATGTGTCATTATTGTCATTTTCTTGGGTGAAGTTATTAATTATGTCTATGATTTGCTGTTTTACCCAATCATTCTTTAGTATAAGATTATTTAGTTTCCAATTATTTTTTGGTCTATTTTCCCCTGACTTTTTATTAAATGTAATTTTGATTACACTGTGGTCTGAAAAGGATGCATTTACTATTTCTGCCTTACTGCATTTGATTTTGAGGTTTTTATGCCCTAGTATATGATCAATTTTTGTATAGGTTCCAGGAACTGCTGAAAAGAAAGTATACTTCTTTCTGTCTCCACTTAGCTTTCGCCAAAGATTTATCATATCAAACTTTTCTAGTATTCTATTTACCTTTTTGACTTCTTTCTTATTTATTTTGTGGTTTGATTTATCTAATTCTGAGAGTGCAAGGTTGAGATCTCCCACTATTATAGTTTTGCTATCTATTTCCTCTTGCAGCTCTCTTAATTTCTCTTTTAAGAATTTAAATGCTGCACCACTTGGTGCATATATGTTTAATATTGATACTGCTTCATTATTGATGCTGTCCTTTAGCAGGATATAATGCCCTTCCTTATCTCTTTTAATTAGATCAATTTTTGTTTTTGCTTGATCTGAGATGAGGATGGCTACTCCTGCTTTTTTTGGTTTTGCCTGAAGCATAATAGATTCTGCTCCACCCTTTTATTTTTAGTTTGAATGTATCACCCTGTTTCAGGTATGTTTCCTGTAAACAACATATAGTAGGATTCTTACTTTTAATCCAGTCTGCTAACTGCTTCCTCTTTATGAGGCAGTTTGCCCCATTCACATTTATGGTTAGAAGGATTAATTCTATATTGCTTGCCAAACTATTAACCCCTGCTTATGCTTTTCCCCTTTTCCTTCCCTCTTACCCCCCTACCCAGTATTAAACTTGTGAATACCACTTGCTTTTCACAGCCCTCCCTTTTTAGGATCCCTCCCCCACCTTAAAGTTCCTCCCCTTATTTTACCCCTTTTCCTTACAATTTCTGTATTCCCTTCCCCTTAGCTTACTCCTTCCCTCTCACTTTTCAATGAAGTGGAAGAAGTTTCACCATAAATCGAATATGTCTATTGATACACACTATGTTCATCTCCCTCCTTTCTTTCTCTCCGATATAATAGGTTCCCTTTGCCTTTTCATGAGATGTAGTACCACCACTTTACACTTTTTTATGATATAATTTCCTTTCCACCTCTAGTTTCTAAGACAAATTGTACATATGTTCTTTACATATTTTTTTTGGCAGAAGTATAGTTCTCAAGATTTCTTTTTACCTTTTTAGGAATCTCTTGAGTTCTGTATTTGAAAATCAAACATTTTATGTAGGTCTGGTTTTTTCATCAAAAATAGATGGAATTCATTTATTTCGTTAAATGTCATCTTCTTCCCTGGAAAACGATGCTCATTCTTGCTCTGTAAGTTATTCTTGGCTGCATACCAAGTTCCTTAGCCTTTCAGAATATCATGTTCCAGGCCCTTTGTTCTTTTAATGTGGACACTGCTAGATCCTGGGTTATCCTTATTGTGGATCCTCCATATCTGAATTGCTTTTTTCTAGCAGCTTCCAATATCTTTTCCTTTGTCTGATGGTTCTTGAACTTGGCCACTATATTTCTTGGCGTTTTGATTTTAGGGTCCCTTTCAGTAGGTGATCGATGAATTTTTTCAATGTCTATTTTACCCTCTGTTTCCAGAACGTCTGGGCAGTTCTCTTTGATAATTCCTCGAAAATGGTGTCCAAGCTCTTTTTTTCCTCACATTTTTCAGGGAGTCCGATTATTCTCAAATTGTCTCTCCTGGATCTGTTTTCCAGGTCTGTTGTCTCTTTAATAAGGTACTTGACATTCTTTTCAATTGTTTCATTTCTCTGGTTTTGCTTGACTACCTCTTGGTTTCTCCTTGAGTCATTCATTTCTACTTGTTCCAGTCTAATTTTCAATGATGTATTTTCTTCACTCACTTTTTTTATATCTCTTTGTTATTGTCCAATTGAGTTTTTATCTTCTATGGAATTTTTTTCCATTTTATCCATTTTATTTTTTAGAGAGCTGTTTTCTTTTTCCAGCTCACTAATCCTGTTTTCCTTGGAGTTGTTTACCTTTTCCAGCTCACTAATCTTGTTTCTCAGTGATTTGATTTCTTTATCCACTCTGTCTTTAAATGCATGGGATGACTTCTCCAGGCTCTCTTGCCAAGCTTCCCTTTCCTTTTCCCATTTCTCTTCCAGCCCTCTTGTGAGAGCCTTTTTGATTTCCTCTATGAGATTCTTTTGTATTGAGGAGCAGCTCATATCCCCCTTAGTGGATTCCTCTGGGGACAGTCTGTTTTTAGTCTCCTCAGTGTTTGAAGTCTGCTCTCTCTCCATACAGAAGCTGTCAATGGTTAGAGCCCTTTTGAATTTTTTTGTTCATTTTGTCAGAGTAGGAATCGAAGAAAACAAATTGACAAGAGAAACAATTGGTCTGTTTTGCGGGGGATGGGGCTGGATGGTATTAATGAGCTTCCTCTACAGACTGGGGGTAGGGCAGCAGAGAGCCACTAACAGAACAGTGATGACTGTACTGATTCTGAGTTCTGAGGCTCTGAGAATGCGCTGAGTCAGTCCAGGGGGGGTTGGGGGTAGCTGGGTTCTGAGAGAAGCTAGCTTTCCAGGGTTTTAATCTTCACCTCCGGTCTTTATACCCTCTCCACTGATCCTAACTTGCTGCTAAGATGGAGTATCCACACTGGGTTAAAAGCCTTTTCACAGAAATGGCAGAGATCGTACCCCTCCCCCTCAGGTCTGAGCTGTGTGAGCTGCCTGTCTCACTCTGGCTTGCCTGCCCTCAGTCTGTGCCCAGTCTGATTGACCCTCCCCTGAGCAAACACAGACCTTTTCTGGCGACTTTCAAGGATGTCTTCTCTTGGTGATTATTTGTGGATTTCTTTCTGGGTCAAGCATTAAGTCTGAGGCTTGTCATGAAGTAAGTTCTGAGAGAAAACGAGGAGCTCAAGCAGCTGTCTGCCTCCAAGCCGCCATCTTGGCCGGAAGTCCAGAAACAAGATTGAAAGAAAAGTACAAAGCTGCAAAAATTCTTTATTACCAGTGTTGCTGTTAAAGGTCTTATTACTAAAATAGATAAAGAACTGTGTCATATTTATAAGATTGGAAATCATTCCTCAATTGGTTAATGGTCAAAGGATATGAACAATTTTTAGATGATGAAATTAAAGCCATTAATTCTCATTTGAAAAAAATGTTCTAAATCCCTATTGATTACATAAATGCAAATTAAAAAAACTCAGAGGTACCACCTCACACTTCTCAGAATTGCTAAACTAACAGGAAAACATAATGATAAATTTTGGATGAAATGCAAGAAACTGGGACATCAATGCATTGTTGATGGAGTTGTAAAATGGTCTAACCATTCTGAAGAACAATTTTCATCTCTGTCGAAAGAGCTATACATACACTTTGACCCAGAAGTGCCACTACTGGGTCTGTATCCCAAGGAAATCATAAAGGAGGAAAAAAGGAGTCACATGTGCAAAAATGTGTGTAGGAGGTTTTTTTGTGGAAATAAGGAATTTGAAAATAAGTAGACACCCATCAATTGGGAAATTGCTAGGAAAAAAAAAAAACAAACAACAAACTGTGGTATATGAAGGTAATGGAATATTATTGCTGTATAAAAAAAAAATGATGAATACACTAATGTGGAAAGGCTGGAAAGCTTTACACAAACTGATGCTGAGCAAAACAAGTAGCACTCAGAATACAATTTATACAATAACAGCAAGAATGTGTGATGATGAACTATGAAAGACTTGGTTCTTCTCAGTAATTAAGTGATCAAAAGCCATTCCAGTAGACTTTGGATAGAAAATGCCATCTGCATCCAGAAAATGAATTATGAAGGTTGAATGTAAATCAACACATGCTATGGTCACACTTTTTTCTGTTTTTTTTTTTTTTTCTCTTCCATGCTTTTCTCTTTTTATTCTGATTTTTTCTCCTAGCATGATTCATAAAGCAAAGTATATTGAAATAAATAAAAATAACTCCATAGCTTTTTCTCAATTTTTAGTTTTCTGAATCTGTTTGCAACCTCTGAGGCTGTTGATTGCACTCTTCTCTTTGTTACTATTTTTGAAATATCCAGAACACAACTTTCTCTTTGTTTTCCGATCAGACTGATCCTTCTTAGTCTTCCTTGATGCATTATAAATCTAAGCAAGTCACAAGGTCTAATTACAGGGTTCCATCCTGGATCCTTTTCTACTTTCCCTCCCTCCATCACCATCAATGTATTTAATTACTAGCTCTATGCTAATGATTCTCAAATCTATCTATCTTACACTAACCTCTCTCCTGACTTCCAATCTCTCATATTCAACTAAGTTTGAAACTTCTCAAAATTAATGTCCAATAAAAATTTCAACATATCTGAACCTGCACTCATTATCTTTCACCTTAAACCCTCATCCCTTCCTAACTTCCCTATTATTGTCAAGGACATCAACATGTTCTCCATCTTTCAGGATTTCAATCTTGGCCTCATGTTTGAGTCCTCAATATTGCTTACCTATCATAACCAAAATCTGGCTAATTTTATCTAGTTTTTCACATATCCCCCCTTATCTTTTCTTGATCTGCTACTATCCTAGGGCTACATCACCTCCCATTTGGACTATCATAGCTGTCTGGTTCCTTCCTTGTGTCTCTTGTTTCTAAGTCATCCTTCATTCATCTGTACCTCTATCTATTGTATTCCCTGACTTCCTTTAAGTTTTAACTAAACTTACCTTCTATATAAAGCCTTTCAAAATCCTTATCATTTCTGGAGCTTTTCTTCAGGCTTATACTACATTTAGCCTATTTATAGATTGTAGATATTTATCTGGTTGTTGTCTCCCTCATTAGATTGTGAACTCCTTGAGGACAAGAATTGTCTTTTGTCTTTCTTTATATCTTCTGCTTTTAGCAGAGCACTTACTCCATAGTAGATGCTTAAAAAAATGTTTATTGACTTACTGACGGACTGTAGTGGATAAAGAGCTAGCCTTGGAATCAGGAAGATCCAAGTATAAGTTCTGCCTCTGAAACGTACTTGATATATGTGAAGTCCGGGTTAGCACCCTGGATGCCTTAGAATCAGCCTGAGTCAGGATAAGCAAAAGACCTTGATCTTAGGAGAAGTGAAGGGAATGGATGCAGGATCTCCATGACCTCCCTTCTCCTTATCCACAGCCAAAGTGATTCTGGCTTGTTTTACTCCACCCCTAATCTCTCCTACAATTATCTGTATATACCAAAAGATTGAGCTAGCACAGAATAGTGAGAAGGGCCATTTTCCAAGCATATGCTGATAGAGTATTGTCCAATTGCTAATTAGCCTTAAGTGCTCAGTTGTCTAATTCCAGTGCACCATCTCAAGAGTTTCAGCCCTTTACAGATATGAAATTCATTGCAATAAAATCTTCATAAAGAGAAACAGAGACATAAAGTTTTGAGCATGATCAATAAATACACACATATATATGACATATGAATTGAAAGCTATTTATTCCCTTTTCATCTGATTCTGACTTGTCCCTTAGTATACATGGGAATCTTGCTAAATTCAGAAAACACTCTCAGACTCAGAGTTAAGTAATTCTATCACATTAATTTAGAATATGATCAATATCATTAATAGCATTTTTCATTACTAGAACACAAACAATAGTTTAGAATGAGCAAATTAAAGAGTAACAGGTCATCAAGTAACTAAGACTGATGTTCAGGATATCACATTGTTATATACTCTTAAGTACCAATGAGGGACTGCTTTCATATTTTAATTTTAACACAGGTTAGCTATTTGAATTCTGCAGATGTGTGCCTGAGTTAATAACCATCAAATACATGTTCAGATTGAATGACCAAGCCAATTATTTCTCCAAAAGTAGTTATTAGGAGAGTTTAAATGCATAAGAAAATAATGGGACTTGCTCATGAATATTCTACATGTTTCTAAATTTAATTTCAATCTATTTTAGTATCATACCTTTTATGAAAACAAGAATATAATATTTGAAGATGCTCTTGTGGAATTGCAGGAACTAATTCCCCAACCTGGACCCAGGGATGAATCAAGGATTATTAAGTACTACATTGTTAGCCTTTTTATATCTGTACTTGTTCATTTGTTTCTTTAGAAGACATTTCCTAATAAAGAGAGATCTAATTCAAATGGAGAAATTTCTACTGTCCTAGCAAGACTCAGCTGATATAATAAGTTAATTTAATATATTTGGGGTTTTTCATTTCATAGTTCAGAAATATAAGCAAAACAGTGCTTATTCATTAATAATAGGGGGAAAACATTGTCTGAAATGTGAGGCAGATAAAAAAGTTATAATCTGATTTATAACTGTACTACTCAAAGGTATCATAGCACAGGATTGGGAGTGGTGGAACAGAATTGTTTTATTACTTCTATCACAACACATCACAAATAAACAAAGATAAAGTGGCCTTTTGCTCCTCTTTAAGCTGTTCTAGCACTGTGAAGCAGGTATTAAAGAAGGAGAAGGCAGGGTTCTCTGGTAGCACTTACCATGCTATTTTTGAAAAAGATAAATGGAACAACATGGCTGTGAATATTAATTTACTTTGAATTTAGGGAGCCTTCTTGTGTTACACCATCCATCACAGATTATAAATTATAGAGTAAGAAATAAGCAATTAAAAACATGTTTATTATTTCATGTAGTTTCTTGTTCCATTAGTCTCAACTGAAAGTTTCACTTAAAGAGTTTGTTTCAAGCTTTTCAGTAAATGTCAACAAAAATTGCTATACCAAAAGAAAAGAACTGAAGACTAAACTTCCTTGGTAATGTGAAAAATGCTGAAAAGTTGGGTTTCCACAGTGTTTTAAGTTTGAGATACTGTAATACTGAGATAGTGGATACCACTGACCAAGAGGTTGTCAGAATGAGAGAGGTTAAGGAAGTAAGGATTCACAGAAAAAGTAAGTAATCAATAGAGCCTTGAGCAAACAAGAAAGTGGGGACTAGGAAGGCATAGAGGGATTTACCAATTGGAAAGAGTCTTGTGGTTTTCAGAAAACCACAAACTTAAGATAATAGTCCATCCAGCCCAAATTAATTGGAATCAGTGACCTGACTTGACCAAATCACTACTGCACCTGCTTAATAGGTTAATTGAATATTAAACAACACACCTCAGAGGAGGAATTGTCCACCATTTTTAAACACGGGATGCATGATGAAAGGGGGTGTGTTTTTATACATATTAAGGGGAAACATGTAGTGGGTGTATCAGAAAGACTGTAACCCAGATAAAATGGACCAAACTGTTTTCTGAACGGAGGAGCTACTTTACACCAGCAAGTATAAAGGTTCCTCTATTTCTGTACTCAGTGCTCCCTCTAACCAGGAGAGAACTGGGGCCCACTTCTAGTCAGAAACATTAAGAACATTCCTGAAGATTCTTCTTTAATAAATTTTCCTTGATATCTGATATTTAGTGTCAAGAGTATTATTTTTAACAATGAGCTCAGGTCAATTCTGTTAAGCCAGTGGCAAAAAATGGGATAAATGGAAAAGGAAATAAAAATTATTTGTTAAAAAAAATTATTTGTGAATTTATCATAAAGAAATTTTTGCTTTAATTTATAATACTCTTCCCTGCCCCTTCCTAT
Organism: Sminthopsis crassicaudata; assembly: GCF_048593235.1. NCBI lineage: Eukaryota > Metazoa > Chordata > Mammalia > Dasyuromorphia > Dasyuridae > Sminthopsis > Sminthopsis crassicaudata. The sequence goes on along the minus strand of NC_133620.1, from coordinate 420,833,185 downwards.
AGTTGGTGTAGCATATGGACTGAACTACAGCATCATTAGAAGGAAATAAATAATTTTCCCTAAAGTTATAGTCACTGAGGCCCAACCAGAAGGCAACTCACGAGGCTCTTCTTGATTCATTTACAATTGGTTTACTATGGAAAATAAGCCATATCCTACTAAAAACTCCAAATGACCGACCATTACTTTGACACAAACAGTTTTTACTACTACTCCAGGAACCCAGATAATTTATAGGACTTTCAAAAATTCAGAGTTATTGTTGTTTGAGTTGTTGTCGTTCTTATTTCTATTGTTGTTATATTTTCTTGTTGTTGTTCATCATCATTATATCAATAATAACAAAAATGACAGTTATTTAGTTTTAAGGTTTATAAATCCCTTTATAAATATTATCTTTTTTATCAACATGACAACCCCAGGAGGAAGGTATTATTATTACCCTCATTTTCTAGACAAAAATACCAATGTAGACAGGAACTATATGACTTAAATACATTCTTCTAATAACTGCCCTAGAGTGTGGTTCCATAACCTAAGCACTAATAAATTTCAACAATATACTTTATTATTTTATAAATTAGATTTGAAGTTCTCAAAATGAATTTTCTTTATTTTAGACTAAAAAACAATGTAGCTATCAGTATATACTGACAAATGACATTTATTCACAAATGTTCAGATTATATGGGGGCTGTCAGTATAGGTATTTTCTTCAACAATTGAGATGATATCCTATTTCTCTTTGAATTTTGTAAATCTCTTGTTATTCTCTGTCCAGAAAGAACATCTGAAATAATGGGGGAATTCCTCACTTTCATTTATAGACAGATATATAGATATCAATTGATATACAGGTATATAACATATATTTTACTTTTTTTTTTTCATTTCCTGCAAAGATATTTTAACATTCTTTTTTTTGTTGTTGTTAGTACCGAGTTTTTGTCTTCTCTCCCTCACTCTACTCTGTCCTCCCCAAGACAGTAAGCAATTTATATACACACACACACACACACACACACACACACACACACACACACACATATATATCATATAAAACTATTTCCATATTAGTCATGTTGTGAAAGATCAAAAGAAAAAAAATACATGAAAATAGGATGCTTTGATCTGCATTCAAACTCCATCATTTCTTTCTCTAGCTATTGAGAGCATTCCCCATTGTAAGTCTTTTGGAATTGTCTTGGATCATTATGTTAAAAAGAAAAGCAAAGTCACTTGTGATTCATCATTACATAGTGTTGCTGTTATTTTACAGAGCTCTAGTTCTGCTCATGCACTCAGTATCAGTTCATGTAAGTCTTTCCACTTTTTTCCAATTTTCATTTTCCATTTTCCAATTCTTTGCCACCAAAGAGAGAGAGACAGACAGAGACAGAGGGAAAGAGAAGAGAAACAGACAGACAGAAAGACAGATACATAAAGACACAGAGACAGACAGAGACAAAAAGAGCCGCTATAAGCATTTTTGTACATGTAGATTCTTTCCTCTTTGATTATGATCTCTTTGTAATACAGATATAGTATGGTATTGCTGGATCAAAGGATAAGTATAATTAGAGTGCCCTTTGGGAATAGTTTCAAATTATTTTCCAGAATAGCTGGATCAGTTCACATTCCAATTTTCCCACATACCCTCCAACATTTACCATTATCTTTTTCTGTCATCTTAGCCAATTTGATAGATGTGAGGTGGTGCCTTAGGGTTGTTTTAATTTGCATTGCTCTAATCAATAGTAATTTAGAGCACTTTTTCATATGACTATAAATGATTTTAATTTCTTCATATGGAAACTGTCTATTAATTTTCTTTGACCATTTATCAATTGGGGAATGATTTGTAATCTTATAAATTTGTCTTTTTTCTCTATATGTTTGTGAAATGAAGTCTTTATCAGAGACACTTGCTGTTAAAATGTTTACCATCATTTTGCTTTCTTTTTATCTTGGCTGTGTTGCATTGGTTTATATAAAACCTTTTTAAATTGATATAGTCAAAATTATCAATTTTACATTTCATGTTCTTTATCTCTTGTTTGATCATGCATTCTTCCCCTCTCCATAGATTTGACAGACAAATTATTATTTGTTTTTCTTATTTGCTTATGGTACCACCTTTTATGCCTAAATAATATGTCCATTTTAATTTGTTTTTTAAATGATGTAAGATTTTGATCTATACCTAACATACCTAATATTTGCCATATAATTTTCTAGTTTTCCAAGCAGTTTTTTGTCAAATAGTGGGTTTAGTAAACATTATGTTATTATGATCATTTAGCATTGTGTCTTAATCTATTCCACTGATTCACTATATTATTTCTTAGTCAGTGTTGAATAGTTTTTTGTTCCTCATTTTCTACAAGTATTGTGATGATACAAATAAAATAAGCAAGCTAGTCATTGGATCTTCTTAATTTTTATCACAGAATGAGATAAGTTTTTAAGGGAGTGGTGGAATTGTCCATTTCATATGTTATAGGCCAGAACTTGAAACAAAGAGCTAATGCTTATGTACTTAGTTCACATTTTTAAAGGAGTTCACACATTAGTTCACACATTCACACCTTTAGAGAGAATATGTAAGGAGTTCACAAGCCCACTAAAGGATAAGCCCACTCTTGGGCTTAGGGAGATTCACAAGTCAGAATCCCACAAGCCCACTCTCTGGAAGGTGGAGTCAGATTCATTCCAACTTCCACCTTTGTGCTGGCTGGGGATTCCAGGAGATTCAGTTGAATTCCAGGATTCAGTTGAAGAGAATCACAGTCGGGCAGAAAGAAGGAAGACAGAGAAGTGGTGGCAGAAGAACACTGAAACCAAGATTGGGAAGGCCTCAAGAAAACTAGCTGAGCCCCAAGTGAAGGAGATAAGATTTGGAAATAGTAAAGGATCTGGACTTTAACTTCTGGCTGCATTTGAGGTCATTATTACACTGAAGTAACTGAAAGGAAGGCTACTTCTAGAAGCTCCCCAAGAAACTTGCTCCTGGAGAACATTAAACTTTAGAGAAGAACATTACATCATACATGACATATTTAGGTCATTTTTTTCATAGTCTTTCATTTAAGTAGATTGCTACTTTCATATGTGTGTATATTTGCATATCTGCATGTATATATGTGCATGTATGTGTAAACACACATGTGAAAATAATGCAGCTTATATACACTGGCCCCTTGGTGATAATTATTTCTAATTTTAAAAGGATTTATTCAATGACTTATTAAATATGAAACAATACTGCCAGAATCCATGCATTTAAGAGATGGGCCTTTTTTTTTCTGGAAGATGTTTGAAGTGATTAATGAAACTCTGAACATTCCTTTGGACATGCTCTAACTAAGTAGAGCTACTCTTTTATTTCCATGCAATATTGGTTCTAGTTTCTTGTTTACTTGCTATTTCTATACAAGATAGTTGATTAAAAAAATACATATCTATGATGTTGGATTAGGTCTGTGAGATTCTTAGATAATTTAATGTTATAACCAAGACATTCTGTATCTCCCTGATTAGGCCTGTATGAAGTATTAAGGAAAATGCTTATAAATCATATTAGTTCACATCCAGGGAAGAGCTACAAATTTTTATTTAGAGGCTGATGAACACGAAAATTTCATTCTCAAAAAGAAACTTTTAGATGAACTTGTCATATGGTACAGGAATTCTTAACCTAAGATGGATAGAACTCCCTACCTCCCCACTCTCCAAGGAGACCATGGTGTCTCAGAGAGTTTATAAATTTTGGTAAGGGAAAATACATCAATATTTTCACTGATGTTATTTTCCTGTAAAATTTCATATATTTTACTTATGCATATATACATATATATATATGTACATATATATATATATATACTTATGTATTTCAGTATTTAAGTGTGTTTATATATGTATTATATTTATATGTGTACATATTTCATATATATATATTTCTAGTTTATGTACGTTATATTTTGTAGATATATACTATTTAATAATATCATGATCATGTATTATATGTACATATGTGCATATACATATATATGTATAAAAATTCTGAGAAGTGGTCCATAAGTTTCAACAGAATGTCAAAGGAGTCTACCACGCATACACACATACCCCACATATAAGATTAAGAAATAATGATCTACATAAATCCCTTTTCAACTTAAAATTAGTGCTAGTTCTTCATATTTTTTTTTTACATATTCTTTCAAGAAAACAGTGAAAATATTTTATGAGCTTTAATGTCTCTCTTTTATGTCTTCCTTACCTACCATTTTCTTTAGGATCATTAGACAACATTATACCTCTCGTATAGTTCTTGAAAACTTGAATAGTTTTAAGGTATCTACTGTAATTATATTGTTCTAAGTGAACATTTGTGAGGAGGGGTGTTTTGTTCTGGTGAAGTTAATAAACAATGAATATAATGTAATTTTATATTCTTTTCATTTTTCAGTCAATTGTGTGGTAATGAAGACATCCTCTGTGGTGCAATATCATTTGCAAAAACCTGTGAGTTTTCCATGAATAATGTTAATGAGGCAATATTTGATGCATAGTTAGAATATTACCTTCAAAATTGTTTATAAATGTTAAAATGGGCATAAAATGTAATGAGTGTGTTTTCCCTTTTCAGGAGTTTTGTTCAGTAATATTGTTTAAGATTTTTTCACGCTTTTCATATCACTTCTTCCTTCAAATGTTTTTTTGAACTGGTCCCTACATATCCTCATATTTACATCGCATATTACACAGATCTTTTTATTTGTATATAATCTAAAGGTACTGATTTTCTTGCATTTATTCTCTTCTCTATCACATTTATCTCAATTATAAGTGAATGCTAATAGAGATCAACTGAATTGGCTCTGTGCTCTATGATGATGAAACATGTGCTACCAAAAGTTTTGCAGACATCTTCCATCTTTCTTCTCAATATTGTTCTTCCATTGTGATCATAATGTCATAATAATGTTGACTCTTTATCCTAAGTTTTAAAAATATAACTACTACTGTTATTATAGATTGTTTCTATTTTATGATGTTACTATTCAGAATCTTCTATCACCATGCTCATAGAATTTTCTAAGTTAATTTTTATTCTACGATTTTTCCCTTGTCTGGTGCATTTCTCTATTTAGCAAGTATATCACAAGTGCCACTAAGCTATGTGTTGCTACCTTTGTGTTTTTTTTTAAACTAAACTGCTTCTTGGTCTCTGTTAACTTTGTAATCATTTATTTACATTATTAAAATTTGAATATGAAATTGCCATTATATGGATTTAATTTTTTAATGTCATACATTTCCATTTTATTCATCGGGATGTGGTTTAAATAGGCTCTGTTTAATTAGGTTCCAAAATGTGTACTTTTGTGGCTTTGTATATTTCCATAGGGAGTGAATGTGACATTTATGAAAAACCCAGATAGGAAACTGATGCATAGATTTCTGGATAATCTTCAGTTCTTGGAGCTTTCTCATGTTTTACCCTTGATTCATATTTTGCAGGATCTTTTTGGCTATTATACTTCCAAATTAGTGAGAAACTATATGGTAACAACATATATATTATGTTGATGATTTGGAGGATTTTATTTCTTTATTCTTCATTCTCTGTGACAGATCATCAATATGTATTTTCATGACAAAAAGTTTGCAATTATTTATCATGAACATTGAACCAGGAGATGACCAAGAGTCCCATGAAACTATGATTTATTTTATATTAGGAGAATTGATGAAAGCAATCCTGGCAACACTTTTATTTGCCTCTTGAAAGAGAATTTATAAGCAATCTTCTATTTAGATATGAGTTCCTTCTTTCTTTTGATATTATTTATACTTGGAATGTCAATATTGATAAGATTAGTTTCTCTTATTTGTATGTCCATTTATTGGGCTTTGGACAAGGATATGACATTTAAAGTATCACTAGGTAAATTAAAGTTGACAGTAAGTGTGAAAACCATGTGATTCTCATAATTTTTTTTAATCAATGTGTCACTGTGATTATATAATAGAAAGTGATTTCATAGGACTATTGATAATTTTTCATTTTCTCTCTTTTTATTCATTGGTAAATTCATTGGTAAGTGCTCAGCCAACCACTGCCAATGCTGCTAGCTAAGTTTCTCTCTAGAAAACAAATTATCTTTACTTAAGGGACAATAATTCAAAAATTTACAGCTTTGTAGCATTTTTAATCTATTGACATAACCTTGTAGAACTCAAACCTTTCATTCGTAGACATAATCATTGAGTACCTGAGATCAGAGAACCTTACATGATTTGAAATTTTTTTTTAATCCCATTTTACAGTTGAGGAAATTGAGATTTATGTCTATTAAATGACTTGATCATAGACACACTAGTATATGTCAGAAGCAAAATTTGAACCTGGGTATATGTGACTCTAAGTCAAACTCTTCATCTACTTTTCCAGATTGCCTCTCACTAATAAAAGCCTTTGAAACATAGTACAAATGGTATGTATTATGTCATTTGTCACTGCAGTCTCTCTCTCTCTCTTTCTCTCTCTCTCTCTCTCTCTCTCTCTCTCTCTCTCTCTCTCTCTCTCTATATATATATATATATATATATATATATATACACATATACATATATATACACATATATGTATATATATGTATATTATGTATATGTATATGCATATAGACTCTGAAGTCATATTAAAGCATAGATATTCTAAGCTCTGTTGCTGTATTATCAAAAGGCACTATCATTGCTCCAAATGTAAGTCAACTTAAGATATTCTAAAAAGAACCCATTAACTTGGTTCACAAACTTACCTATGCACTACCTTTCCCATAACTGTCAAGACCACCACCATTCTTCAAGACAACTCAGTTTCAAAGACACAGAATCACAGACTTTAGGAATTAAAAGTGATACCAGTATCTATCTAATCCAAGGATTTGTTACCTTTTTGTATAATTTACCTGTTTAAGACTGTAATGATGGTTCCCTTCTCAGAATAATCTTTTTAAATGTATAAAATATTTAATATTACACAAGAAACAAGTTATAATAGAATATAGTGACACATACATATATATTTCTTTGTGTAGAGAGATATATGAACTTGTGTATATATACAGATATATGCATTTGAAACATATGTATCCATACACATATATATATATATTATATACCATTCAATATACATATATGTATGTATTTGTATATAACTGTACAAATATGCATGCATACATATGAGTATACACATGTACATGTATACAACACACATTTTACAAAGTACATAAAACAAAGTACCAAGTTGCTTCAGCTTTCTTTTATTTTCCCCTTGCTCAGTTTTCTCAATAAGTAGCTTCTTGACAAGGGTGGGAAATAGGCAGAACTGATCCTAAATTAATTCTTGTCCTTTTTCCTTCTGGTTCAGTCACATTCATTAGCTCCCCTATCCTAATTCCACTGCAGGCTTTTCTTTACCTCTTCACTGGTTGCGTTGAAATAGCTTTTGGCAGCTTTTATAGGGTTGGGAGATGGTAGAGTGCCTGTTCTGGGCAGTCTATGAAGTCTTGATATTTCTTTTTTAATTTTTTTTCATTTATTTAGTATTTTATATTTCCTATATTCATTTTAAAACATTTTTTAACATTCATTTTTAAAACTCCAAATTCTAAATTCTTTTCCTTCTTCCCTGTGACAGATCTTTTCTGCTGACTTTGTAAGTTGTCTTTGGAAAATACTTTTACCCAATCTTTTGTGGGTTAAATTGTTCCTAGAATTGTTTTATGACATTACATAAAGATGCTCAGAGGTGACTTGGGGAGACCTCAGGGAAGTGGATACCTTTTCTCCAACAAATTGATTCTCACTACCCCCATACTCTTTGGTATTTCTTAATACCTCAAGCAGAAGTTAGCTTGCTCTTACCTACTTTCCCCCCCAAAAAAAAAAAAAAAAAAAAACAGTTCTTCAATGTACCTGAGTCAAATGCTTATTGAAGTAGGGTAGGGTGTGCAGTTATAGTAATAGAAGCAAAAACAATAATCATGTATGGTCTCAAAAATAAGCCCATGAGTTGGTTTGGTAATCCAGGTTCAACATTTTATCCACCAAACCAACTTCAAACTCTGAATATTCAGGGCATATTCCACTAGAGTGAAAAATATTTTAACACAACATATTTCTTTCATCTCAAGTTCCAGGTCAGCTGTTATATCCTTCATGTGAGCTTAGCCAACATCCACATTTGTTACGATTTTCTCTTACTTTAATGCTAAATTATATATGTGGGCATACATTGCATTTCCCCCAAAGAAGATAATCTCCTTGGAAAAAAAAAAAAAAGAAAAAAAAAAAGATTTTTAGGGTTTTATCTGTGTTATTTGCAGGTCTAACACATCAAAGGACTAATTAATATCAAACCTTGGAGAATCAAATATTCATTTCCAAGTCTAAAATTCACATAAAATAAATACAGAGGATCTTGTGAAAATATTTTATAATATGTGTTTTGGAAATGTGCCCCTGCACAATGCAGTTGGTGGGGAATAGAGTGGTTTATGATCCTTTCTAGCATAAACATGCAGATGCTTAGAATTGCTTTGTTTGCAAATAAAATACTTTATGACCTGGAATTTAAATGCTACCCAGGGTGAATTTAAACCTGCTATTTATAAAGATGTTTCCTTTTACACTCAAGTGCTATTTAATAAGCATTTATTTAATGCCATCTGTGAGCATAGCACTTTATTCTATGAACATTTATAAGTAGCGATGGGAGGACAAATACTATATAGAGAAAGACATATAGAAATAAATATATAGATATAGATATAATTTGTCTTAATGAGAGTAACAGCTTTTCATACTGCTACTGTGAATATTTCATAGTGTAGAGTTCACAGGAATTGGAGACAAACGACTGAGTTCAATTCTGCCCCAGAGGCCACTTGTTGCATGATTATGAACAATTTAATCAGCTTCTCAGAACCCCAGCTTTCTCATCTCAAAAATGTGGGTTACAATAATTCTACTAACAATCCCCAAAATTTTTTGTGGGGGAAACAACAACAACAAAAACAGTCACCAACAAAAACATCTTACAAAGCTCCAAGGGTTATACAAATTATGCAATATATATTATTCATGCTTTCTAACTTTATAAATGAGGGTAAACTGAGAGAAGTCAATAGATCTGCCCAAAGTCAGTAATTTAATCAGTGGTAAATTCAGGACCTGAATTCTGGCCAGAGAGGAAATACTAGTTAGCCATTGTATCATTTTTGTCCCTGCTGCTTCACAAAATAAATATCTGACTTGCTCATGCATCCTTTTCCAGAGTTGTTTCCGTCCTGAGTTTCTGTCTCTTTTAACAAACCTTTTTGGATTATACTTACTTTAAAAGTTTATCTCTATTTCTGAGAGAACTTCATTTGTCAGAAGTTGTTTTCATTTTTAAATGGCTCCTTTAGAATATCATATTTTAACCAATCTGTTACTTCTTTTAACTGGACTGCCTCAAGATACTTCTATCCATGCTCAAGACACAAGAATTTTTTTTTTCCCCATGCTATACTCCCAAGTGTGGACATTATGATAATAAGCCTTTCTCAGAGCCTTGAACTCAGTAGGCACTTATTTCAAAGTGTTTATTGAATCAAATATTCTTGTGTTTCCACAAATACAAATTCAACTAAAGTTCACACAGAATTCTTAGTTGTATTTTGTCAAACTGACCCATTTATTTGTGAATTTGGTAGACTCCTTTTCTGAATGTTTTTAAATGCAGAAAATAAAATACATAAGATTACAAAGAAGACCAATTATATTGAAATGATTTACTCTATATTATATATTGCATATATTCATATATACATATGTGCATACATATATGCATTCACATATACATGCATATATAAAGGCCAAAGCATTTGACTAAGAAATCTTGATTTAGGCAGGGGTTCTCAAACTACGGCCCGTAGGCCAGATGCTGTAGGCTGAGGAAGTTTATGCAGCAGGCCAGGTTATGGCAAATGGGCTGAGGGGCGGAGACAGAGTGTGAGCTTTTGTTTTTACTATAGTCCAGCCCTCCAACAGTCTGAGGGACAGTGAACTGGCCCCCTATTTAAAAAGTTTGAGGACGACTGTGTCTAGGTGTAGATAGCTCTTTTCATCACAAGATCATTGGAACTGGCCTGAATCATGCCATCATTGAAAAGAACCATGTGCATCAGACTGGATCATCATATAATCTTCTTGTTACTGTGTACAATGATCTCCTGTTTCTGCTCATTTCACTTAGTATCAGTACCAGCCCTCTCTAAAGTCATCCTGATGATTTTTTTATAGGACAATAATATTCCATAACATGCATATGCTATAACTTATTCAGCCATTCTCCAACTGATGGGCATCTACTCAGTTTCAAGTGCAAATTGGTCACTATAAAAAAGAGGTGCTCAAACATTTTTGCATAAATGGGTCCCTTTCCCTTCTTTAAAATCACTTTGGCATATAAGTCCAGTAGAGACATTGCTTGGTCAAAAGATATGCATAGTTTGGTAGCCCTTTGGATATAGTTCCAAATTGCTCTATATGATGATTGGATCTGTTCACAATTCTACCGACAATGCATTGGTGTCTCAGTTTTCCCACATCCCCTCCAACATTTGTCATTATCTTTTCCTGTCATCTCAGCCAATCTGAGATGTGGGTAGTGGTATCTGAGTTATCTTCATTTATATTTCTCTGATCAATAATGATTTAGAGCACCTTTTCATATGACTAGAAATAGTTTCAATGTCTTCATCTGAAAATTGTCTGTTCATATCCTTTGACCATTTATTAAATGGAGACTGGCTTGAATTCTTATAAATTTGAGTCAATTACCTCTATATTTTAGAAATGAGCAGGGGGTTCATTTCCTGAATTAAAAAAAGGTAAAGAGGAAACAAGGTTGCCCACTATCACCATTACTATTCAATATAGTACTAGAAACGCTAGCCTCGGCAATAAGAGCCAAGAAAGAGATTCAAGGAATTAGAGTAGGAAATGAGGAAATCAAACTATCACTCTTTGCAGATGACATGATGGTATATTTAGAGAACCCCAAAGACTCTGCTCAAAAGCTATTAGAAATAATTCAGAATTTTAGCAAAGTGGCAGGATACAAAATAAATCCACATAAATCCTCAGCATTCTTATATATCACCAACAAAATGCAACAGCAAGAGATACAAAGAGAAATTCCATTCCAAACAAATGTTGAGACTATAAAGTATTTGGGAATCCATCTACCAAAGAAAACTCAGGAATTATATGAGAAAAATTACAAAACACTTGCCACAAAAATAAAGTCAGATTTAAATAATTGGAAAGACATTCAGTGCTCTTGGATAGGCCGAGCGAATATAATAAAGATGACAATACTCCCCAAACTAATCTATTTATTTAGTGCTATACCAATCAGACTCCCAAGAAACTATTTCAATGACCTAGAAAAAATAACAACAAAATTCATATGGAAGAATAAAAGGTCGAGAATTGCAAGGGAACTAATGAAAAAAAAGTCAGAGGAAGGTGGTCTAAGTGTACCTGATCTAAAGCTATATTATATAGCAGCAGTCACCAAAACCATTTGGTACTGGCTAAGAAATAGAACGGTAGATCAGTAGAACAGATTAGATACAAAGGACAAAAAAGGGTACATCTATAGCAATCTAATCTTTGACAAACCCAAAGATACCAACATTAGGGACAAAAATTCATTATTCGGAAGAAACTGTTGGGAAAACTGGAAATTAGTGTGGCAGAAATTAGATATGGACCCACACTTAACACCATATACCAAGATAAGATCAAAATGGGTCCATGATTTAGGCATAAAGAATGAGATCATAAATAGATTAGAGGAACAGAGAATAGTCTACCTCTCAGACCTGTGGAGGAGGAAGGAATTTATGACCAGAGGAGAATTAGAGATCATTATTGATCACAAAATAGAAGATTTTGATTACATCAAACTAAAAAGTTTCTGTACAAACAATACTAATGCAAACAAGATTAGAAAGGAAGTAACAAATTGGGAAAATATTTTTAAAAGGAAAGGTTCTGACAAAGGTCTCATTTCCAAAACATATAGAGAACTGACCCTGATTTATAGGAAACCGAACCATTCTCCAATTGATAAATGGTCAAAGGATATGAACAGACAATTCTCAGATGATGAAATTGAAATTATATCCACTCATATGAAAGAGTGTTCCAAGTCACTACTGATCAGAGAAATGCAAATTAAGACAACTCTGAGATACCACTACACACCTGTCAGATTGGCTAAAATGACAGGAACAAATAATGATGAATGTTGGAGGGGATGTGGGAAAAGTGGGACACTGATACATTGTTGGTGGAGTTTTGAAAGAATCCAGCCATTCTGGAGAGCAATTTGGAACTATGCCCAAAAAGTTGTCAAACTGTGCATATCCTTTGACCCAGCAGTGCTACTACTAGGCTTATATCCCAAAGAAATACTAAAGAAGGGAAATAGACATATATGTGCCAAAATGTTTGTGGCAGTTCTTTTTGTTGTAGCTAGAAACTGGAAGTTGAATGGATGTCCATCAATTGGAGAATGGATGGGTAAATTGTGGTATATGAAGGTTATGGAATATTATTGCTCTGTAAGAAATGACCAGCAGGAGGTATACAGAGAGGCTTGGAGAGACTTAAATCAACTGTTGCTGAGTCAAATGAGCAGAACCAGAAGATCACTATACACTTCAACAACAATACTGTATGAGGATGTATTCTGATGGAAGTGGAAATCTTCAACATAAAGAAGATCCAACTCACTTCCAGTTGATCAATGATGGACAGAAATAACTATACCCAGAGAAGGAACACTGGGAGGCGAATGTAAATTGTTAGCACTACTGTCTATCTACCCAGGTTACTTATACCTTCGGAAGCTAATAATTAATGCGCAAGAAGAAAATGGTATTTACACACATATATTGTATCTAGGTTATATTGGAACACATGTAAAATGTATGGGATTACCTGCCATCGGGGGGAGGGAGTGGAGGGAGGGAGGGGATAATTTGGAAAAATGAATAAAAAAAAAAAAAAATAAAAAAAGGTAAGGAGGTAAATAGAATTTTAGAAAAGTTAGGTATGATGGATTTTTTTTTTAAAAAGTCGAATGTAGACAGAAAAGAGTATACTTTCTCTTGGCAGTTCATGGAACCTATATAAAAATTGACTATATATATATTAGGGGATAAAAATCTCAAAATCAAATGCTGAAAGGCAGAAATAGTAAGTTCATCTTTTCCAGAACATGATGCAATAAAAATTACATGCAATAAAAAGGTCAAGGGGAAATAGAACAAAAATACATTAGAAACTAAATAATCCTATCCTAAAGAATGAGTGGGTGCAACAACAAATCATAAACACAACTGAAAATTTCATCCCAGAGAATGTCAATAATGAGACAACATATGAAAAGCTATGGGATTCAGCCAAAGCAGCTTTTAGGGAGAGTTTTTTAATCACGAGATGGTTGCTTACATAAAATGGAAAAAACATAAGATCGATAAATTAGGCATACAACTAAAAAAAACTGAAAAAAATAACAAATAAAAACCCCCCAAGTAAATACCATATTTGAAATTCTGAAAATAAAAGGGAGATTAAAACAATTTAAATTAAAAAACTATTGAACTAATAAACAAAACTAAGAGCTAACATGAAAAATCAAGAAAATAAAAAATACTTTAGTTAATTTGATCAGAAAAAGGAAAAAATCAAATTGTTAATATCAAAAAATGAAAAAGATGAACTTTCCACTAATGAAGAAGAAATTGGAGCAATAATTAGGAACTATTTTGCCCAACTTAATGTTAATAAATATGATAATCTAAGTGAAATATATGAATATTTAAAATATAGATTTCCCATATTAACAGAGGAGGTAACAAATTACTTAAATGGTCTCATTTTAGAAAAATAAATTGAATGAGGTATGAATTTAGTTCTTAAGAAAAAATCTCCAGGGATACATGGATTTACATGTGAATTCTACAAAATATTTAAAGAACAAATAATTCCAATATTATGCAAAATCTTTGGAAAAATAGGGAAAGAAGGAATCCTACCAATTTTTTAATGACAGATATGATGCTAATATCTAAACCAGGAAGGGTCAAAATGAAAAAAAAGAAAATTATAGACCAATTTTCCTAATGAATATTGATACAAAAATCAGGAATTTTTTTGTTTTTCTAACAGACAAGATGACATGCAAAAAATTACTCTTGAATCTAACAAAATAAATACCACAAGGCATCATGTTCTTCAAACCACATTATCATTGTTTCCTCCTGTGTTGCTCTTTTTCATATATATGTATATATATATATGTGTGTGTGTGTGTGTGTGTATATATACATATATATGTATATATATATATGTGTGTGTGTGTATATATACATATATATGTATATATATATATGTTCATAAACTAAAGAAGTTTGATGTGTTATTTTTTTTTAATGATGGAGCATCCTACTTTTTTGACAAATGATTTAACTTTCGGAAATACCCCATTTATTTTTTTAAATTAATTTATTTATCTTATAGCTTTTTGTTCACAAAACATATGCATGGGTAATTTTTCAACATTGACCCCTGCAAACACTTCTGATCCAACTTTTCCCTTCCATCCCTATACCCCTTCCCCTAGATGGCAGGCATTCTCATACATGTTAAACATGTTAGAGTATATCATAAATACAATATATGTGTACATGTTTATACAGTTCTCTTGTTGCACAAAAAAAAAAATTGAATTTAGAAAGGTAAAAATAACGTGGGAAGAAAAACAAAAATGCAAGCAAACAACAAGAGAAAAAGTGTAAATCCTATGTTGTGGTTCACACTCACTTCCCAGTGTTCTTTTGCTGGGAGTAGCTGGTTCTGTTCATCACTGATTAGTTGGAATTGAATTGAATCCTCTCATTTCTGAAGATAGCCACTTCCATCAAAATTGATCCTCATATAGTATTGTTATTGAAGTGTATAATGATTTCCTGGTTCTGCTCATTTTACTTAGCATCAGTTCCTGTAAGTATCTCCAAGCCTGTCTGAATTCATCCTGTTGGACATTTCTTAAAGAACAATAATATTCCATAACATTCATATACCACAATTTATTCAGCAATTCTCCAATTGATGGACATCCACTCAATTTCTGTTTCTAGCCGCTACAAAAAGGGCTGCCATAAACATTCTTGCACATACAGGTCCCTTTCCCTTCTTTAATATTTCTTTGGGATTTAAGCCCAGTAGTAACACTGCTGGATCAAAGGGTATGCACAGTTTGATAATTTTTTGAGTATATTCCAAATTGTTCTCCATAATGGTTGGATCCGTTCACAACTCCACCAACAATGCATCAGTGTCCCAGTTTTCCCACAGCCCCTCCAACATTCATCATTATCTTTTCCTGTCTTCTTATCCAATCTGACAGATGTGTAGTGGGATCTCAGAGTTGTCTTAATTTGCATTTATCTGATCAATAATGATTTGGAACACCTTTTCACATGAGTAGAAATAGTTTCAGTTTCATCATCTGAAAATTGTCTGTTCATATCCTTTGACCATTTATCAACTGGAGAATATCCCATTTGATTTATAAGCAAATCTGGAACGTTTGATACCTTGCTTTATTAATTGTATTTTAGTTAAAAATATACACACATATATAGATGCCTCATGCAAACAAATATGCCATAAAGCAATGAGGTGTATTTTCATTATTTTCCTTTTGGTTCAAAGGAATCCTGTGGTCTGACACAATGTACCATAATCAATTAATATGCTATTATAGGTTTTATTGAAGCATACATGGAGACAGAAAGAAGTAAACTATATCTAGAGGACCATAAACAGTAATATAATGCAATTTTCATATAATATCCCTACATCCTTATCAATCCTAAAGGTTTTGGCAAAATAGTTTGCTCTGTGCAGGCTAAGATTGCTGCAAAATTTGAAATACATATATCACTGGGATGGGATTGACTTGAATAGGCAAAGGATCACATATAGTCAGGATCTGAGCTGAGCTCACCTTATCAAATGGGGATTACTACATATAGTTTTCTTCAACCTGAGGTTAAATACTGGGCATATTAAAGAGATCATGATTGATATGCACAGATTCAGGGAAGCTATATTATCTCTTTGGAATTTTAGTCCTACTTACACAGTTCTCATCAACTGACCTTTGCAATGAAATTCAAGATAGTATAAATTTCAGTCAAGCTAGGGAAATTTCCATTTTAAGCCTTAACTTTAATCATGGTTTGAAATATTTGTGCCCTCTTAAAAGCAGTTTCAGTCACAAGGATTATAATTTGTGAATATAGACTTATGGGAGGATGTTCCTGGTATGTTTGAAACTATAACACATTATATTGGCCTATTCATAGAACTAAAATAAACTGTAATCAGCAGTCTCTAAATTTCTCTCTTTGCCTCTGGTGTTTCCCTTTCTTCTACAATCTATTCTACACACAGCTTCAAAAGCAATTTTCTTCAAGCACGTCTGATCACATCACTCTCCAATTCAATAAACTCCAATGCCCTCCCTATTATTTCCAGAATCAGATGCAAACTAATCTATTTGACAATAAAAATAATTTACAATCCAGCTCCTACCTACTTTTTCAGCTTTCTTATATATTACATCCACTCACTCTCTCTGCAATCTACTTACACCTGTCTTACTATCTCTCATACAAGACTCTATGTCTAGTTTTCCTGCTTTTGTACAGGTTACAGCCCAGGACTGATATGCATATGATATGATACTGCTCATATTTGAATCCCTTCTTTTCTTCAAAGCTTAGCTCAGGCACTACCTTCCACATACTGCTTTTCCTGACTCCTTCCCAATGTAAGTGGCTGTTCCCTGACCCTTGGACTGTCTCATAATAATTCTGTTTTTATTCTGTATATACATATATATATATATATATACATATATATGTATAAATAGAAATAGAAGTAGAAAACAAGGTTCTTGAGCATAGAGATTCATTAATTCTTTTCTTTATGTCTCTAGCATATAACATTGTATCATGTTCATAGGAGATCATTAAAAATATAATGCTTTAATTGATGCACAGCACAAAAGGAAACAAAATGAAAGCAACATCAAACAATTTAGAAGATTTTTGCGGGATTAAATATTTAGATACTTGCATCAAGGTATGATACTGAATAACATCACTACAACAATGATATACATAAATGAATTTTTTGAAACTATTATTTTCCTATTGAAAATTTAGTGGGAAGAACATTCAGTAATCATATGTATGTGTTTATTGTGTTTATACAAAAATATCTACTATTGTTATTTAAAAGAATAATTTCCACAACAGCTTTTGTTTTTCAACTCTTTAAAAAGAATTTATACATAATATATTGAGGGTTGGTATTTATTAAATATATTTTTATAACTATTACAAATCATTTCCTCATACATGTTTGTTCCCTGCTGAAAACTATTTGTCTATAGCTAAAGGCAATCTATGTGATTAAAACAAAAGGCTGCTAAGACCTATGAATGACTGGGACATTTTGTTGTTCATCCTTTATTTATAAGAATAGATTTAAACTACTTTATATACTGCTTTATTTGTACTTTCAACAATTTTTTTTCAGTCTTTTTGGGTGTACATCCTAAAAGCACATAAATAAACACCAAATTTCCCTCAGATTCCTCCCATGAGAAATAGCTCTTAAACTTGTACTATTTCCATTTACAGAATTAAAAGGACTAAGTTCATAAATTTAAAAAAAAAGCCTCAAATCTATTACATCCTTATGGACTCACAGGTTAATTCTCTAAGAGGCAATGATTCCATGACTGAATCTCTGATCTGAAAGTTTTGTTCCACAGGTTGCTTATATTAGAAATCACTTTTCACCCTTGTGGTATGAAAAAAATCAAAATCAATACAAATGGATCGTTGTACTTATTATATCTTATCCTTTTTAAAGTTAAATTATGAAATTAACTTGTCAAAGTGGAAAACCTGTCCTAATGGTTACAGAACTGCCTACATAGGTAGAAACACTTGGAATCACATTTTGCCTGTAAAGATACTAGCAATATAAGCAAAAGATATGAGTTTTTTTCCAAAATAGATTTCCATTTTTCTCAATACATAAACATACAGCTATTTCTGATTTTTTTTTTTCATTTTAAAGTAGGGAGAGATAGCAATTTTATAAATACTAGGATAATTAGGTTTACTACCATTCAAAATAAATATGAAGGTAACTTTGAGTGTCTCCTTATTCATTTGTTCCTTATTCTGTACTTTCTTCAGTGTTGAGGTTCCCACCAATAATAACTCAAAACATCCATGCCTTCCCTACCTGTGAAATTCTTAGTGAAATACTGCCACACACTCTGCTCAGTATTCATAGGACCTTTCTCACTTTCTCCTAATCTGATCAGGATACCCATAAAGTGAAACTATTTGTACATCAAAGCAGTTGGTTTATAAATTATAATTAAAGCAATGTTTGTCATTATAAAATTCAGGAAAACATATTTCCTATGGTTTCTGGATGTGTCATAATTTTTAAAGGAAAAATAGGAAGTTTGATCAGCTGGCTCTTTAAAAATATCAATTTTTTATTCATTTCTCAAAAACAAGGGATTTTTTTTTTTTACCTTGGACAAAAACATACTGCATGGTACATTATTGTCCTAGGACAAAGTCCCTTTTGTCCTATGTTATCTATGACTCTTCCTTTTTACACAAAATTATGTGTATCTAATTGATAGATTGTCAAAGGCTACATAAATAGTCAGTTTTCAAAGGAATAAACCCAAGCAAGACATCAAAAGCCAAAGTAAAAAAAAAAAAAAAAATCATGTCATTATTAATTGGAGAAATGCTAATTAGCATAACCTTGAAGTTTCACATCATAGCCATAAGACTGACAAAACAATCTTATATATATAAAAGAAAAACAACAATGTAAGAAAGACTAGATTACAAGAAATCAGACATATTAATGAACTATTCATGGAGCTATAAATTGGTACAGCCATTTTGGAAAGAAATGTGTAATCATTTCCAAAAATTTACTTAATTTGCATGTCTCTACATTCCTTCTAGGCCATTATACTCAAAAAGATAAGAAAAAGCCGAAAAATGATATATACAGAATATTTTAGGGAACTTCTTTTCAAATGTCAAAGAACTAGAAACTAAGGAAGTACCCATTAATTAGTTAATGGTTAAAAATTATGATATATAAATAGGAGAAAAAAAAAACTATGTTAACTGAAAAATCTTTTAAAATACAGTATCATACTGACTGAGGGAAACTCATTTTCTCCCAATAAACTCATCACTTAGTGTCACACAACAGGTTTCTATAATGTGCTCTTGTGAAATTTATAAATATAGATATGAACAAACACACATATATGTGTCCAATATATATATATTTATTTATTTTTGAAAAAGTATAAAGCAACATTTGTATCAGTATTTATTAGTTATCAATAACTTCTTTGAGAAAAAAATGATACATGATTTTAAAGTAAAAATTTGGGATTTTATCTTTTTTAGATATTTCAAATTTTTTCTTAATGTTGTCATAATTGGGTAATATTCTACATGATTTTCTAGAGATCTAATGCTACTGCTTCTCCCAATTATGCTTTCATTAGTTCTACTTCTACTTCCTTATACAGTATATCCATGACTTTAATGTTAGGGTCCAGTGGTAGTGTCTCTTATACAGTTTCCTTTTCCAAAGAGATTTTGCTCTACAGAGGGAACTCCCTCTTTGGAAAAGGGAACTTAAATATATATGTGTGTGTGTAGATAGATAGATAGATAGATAGATACAGACATATAGATAGATAGATAGATAGATAGATAGATAGATAGATAGATAAATATAGATAGATATGTATATATATATACATATATATATACATACATATACATATATTTGTTGTCCATTAGTCAAAAAAAACATATCAAAAATCAACTTTGCCAGCACTCCTGAATACTGAGAATGGAAAGAAAGGAAAAAAAAAAAACATAGTCCCTGTCCTCCAGGATTTAAGTCTTAATCATTCTTTATCATTTAAAATAATAGCCTAATAATATTATGCAATATAATATTAATTCTTAATCATTCAACACATGTTTATTAGCCTTTATAACATAGACTAAATGGGAATCTCACCAAACTTCCCATAAACGTGTTTGTTCCAACATTATTTATAAAATTATCTTATGAAATGATATACTCATAATCTGTCATCATTCTTCTACATGAAAGTTTACAATAAATTTGTATTCGAAACCATTGTTTCCCATGCTTGATGTGTGGCACATCTCAATTTAACAAAAATGTGAAAGATTGTTTCCTTCGTGAGATAGTCTTTGGACTTTTTTATTCTTACTCTCATGGAGTTCAATTAATATTGGATTAGCTTACACATGGAAAAAATAACAAAATATATCTGTAACAATATCTATTCATTTGTCAGTTTCTTATTATCTGGGTTTCGCAGTTATTCTCGGATGCTACCACCAGTCCACATCATCTTATGCCTGGACTATTGGAATAGGCTGCTGGTTGGCCTTCCTATCTTAAGTCTCTCCCCACTCCAGTCCATCTTCCATTCTGTTGTAAAATTAATCTTCATAAAGTAAAGATCTAATCAAGCCATCCTTCTTTTCCTATGTTCAATACATTTCAATGACTCCCTTTATCTAAAGTATCAAATACAAAATCATGTTTGACTTTTAAAGGCTTTCAAAAGTTTGTCTCTTTGTACCATTTTAGTCATATTTTACTTCACTCCAACTACTCTGTGATGCACTGACAATCTAGGAGGTAATAATGTTAGATAAAAAGAAAAAGTAAGGTGTATAGCACTTGTGGGAGCTATTGCAGAAACACATTGTGATGAAGATTGTTTCTTTAGACAGGAGTTGTAGGAGTTATGGGGACCAGACTGGAAGTGGAACTAACAATCAAGGATACACTGGATTCTTTGGTCTATTTAATCATTGGTGCCAATTGGTTGGTGATTATTGTCAGTGATTATGGAGAAGTCTATCCCATTTTCCATAAGAGTTGCTTCACTGGATGATAACTATAGAATATGACCTACAAGATCTGGAGCAGAGAGAGAATAGAATAGCATTATTATTTTTATTATGTTAGGCACATTGTTCTGGATTTTGTTTGTCAAATGATAAGGGATTATTAAACTGTCATATTTTAAAAGAGGGTTCTCTTTCTTCTCTCAGATATACTCTTAGAATCTTAGTCATTTCCTGTACTTTGGCATTTAATTTTAGGATAATTTAAATATATACCATTATACCATTTTAGGAATAATATCTTAATTCCACTCAACCTTCCATGCATGTTAGGCTGTTTCTTCTTTTATTTAAAAGATATTGCTATTTCTCAAGACATAATAAAATATTTATTATTTTTGTTTTATATTAAGCTCCCAAACTATATATACACATGCACAAATATATACACACACATGCATTCATTTACTATAGTTGTGCTTATTGGTTCTTTATGTGAAGTTGGATAGCATTTTCTTTTAAAGGTCTTTTATAATTGATTTGAGTATTTATAATACTCAGAAAGACTTACTTCTTCATAATTTATTTTTGGAAAATATTGCATTTACATAAGTAAAAATATCAAAAGTGTTTTCAAATTGTCACATTTTATCTGGCAGATTCATTTCAAGCCAATCATAATACATCCCAAACTCCAAACCCTCCCAAAAGGATGAGAAGTTGGCTTAAAGAAAACATACAAACTTGGCTTATTTTCAGTGATGGAAAAAATAACACAACAAAATGTTCAAGCATAACATCACTGTCACCAAGTCTTTGTAAAAATGTTAGAACAGTTATACAGGGACCTTGACTTTTGAACACCTGTAATAGGATTCCTTGAAGTTTTAATTAGTGAGAGATCTAAGCAGTTGCTGATAGCTGGATGAATTTCATGGCTTGAATTAAAGTCAAAATAATTAAAATTCCAAAAGAAAACATATTCTTTATGGCACACTTAATCAGCTAGTCTTGATTTTGTCCAAAGAGGGGAATAACAAGTATCATTTTTGTTGTGTAAAATTTTCTTTTTCATTTTTTGATGATGGAGCAGATGTGAAAACTTATTTTAGAATTCAACTTTATGTAATATATAGTTTTAGAGAGTTGCCTGGAACACTGAAAGGCTAATTGACTTGCCCAGGTTTGCATATCCAGTATGAATCATAGTCAGAGATTCAGCCTTCAACTCTTCCTGACTTTGTGATCAACTCTCTATCTTGTATGCCTTTGAAACAATGATGAATATTTTTTTTTTATTTTCAGATGGTGAACTCATAATGTCTAGAAAATATAAGCTCCACATAATTACATTAATATTAAAATATAACTTGTGATTAAGAAGATTGCCTTATTGAAAGAATAGTTCCTTTGATTAAAATTATGTTTTGCCTTAAAAATAAGAAAAACCCTCAGATGAAGCATTATTGTTATTTTGACTCTATTAACATTCATATATTTTCAAAAGATTTGTTTTTATCATGAAGATTTAAGATTCAATGGTCCTCCAACTTTTTAAATAGGGACCCAGTTCACTGTCCCTCAGACTGCTGGAGGGCCGGACTATAGTAGAAACAAAAACTGGCATTATGTCTCTGCCCCTCAACCCATTTGCCATAATCCGGCAGGCCATATAAATGTCCTCAGCAGGCTGCATCTGGTCCAGGGGCCATAGTTTGAGAACCCCTGACCTAGAAAAAGGCCTGTGGAACTGAGGATGGATCATAACATAGAATTTTCAATCTTTTTCTTGTTGTTTATTTGCTTTTTATTTTTCTTTCTCATTTTTCCCTTTTTAATGTGATTTTTCTAATGCATCAAGATAATTGTATAAATATGTATGCCTACCTTAGATTAAACATATATTTTTTACATATTTAACATATATTTGATTACTATGCTATATAAGGGAGGGAATAAAAACAAGGGGGGGGATTAGAACCAAGGTTTTTCAAGGGTCAGTGTTGAAAAATTATCCTTGCTTATGTTTTGAAAATAAAAATCTTGAATTATAGTCAAAAAGTAAAAAAAATTAAAATTGGAAAAAGATAAATAAATAAATCAGTGCAGATTTTGTCAGATGCTTTTTCTGTATCTATTGAGATAATCAAATGATTGCTGTTAGTTTGGTTATTGATATAGTTAATTAAGTCTATAGTATGCTAATATTGAAATATTCCTGCTTTCTTGGTATAAATTCTTTATAATTTTAATATTTTCCTTAAAATCTGCAATCCCACATCTGCTAGCTAGAAGAAATTTTAGGCTTCTTTGAATCACTTCCTTATATATTTTGAATATGAGATCTTTGATCCTATTGTTTAAACTCTTCTACTTATAGGCTTTCAAGGTAATTTTTATTATGCATTCTAATTTATTTGTGAAATAACTTTTTGATACCTATTTTGATTTGTAGCATGATACATTAGACAGGAATTAATTTCTATACACCACTTTCCTACTTTAACAGAAGATTTTTATTCAAACTGTGCATCTTTAACACACTAAGTTGGATCTTATATTTGTCAAACATTCTGCTATTGTCTTTATTCCTTTCTGTATGTTGTATAAATCTATTCCATTGATTAACCTCCTCTTCTTAAATGTTTTCCATTTTTTAACATTAATGATTTATGATATATGTTCCTAATCAATTCCCTTCCCTTCCCTCCTACTTTTTTTTTTCATTCATTATTACCCTTATTTTTTTCCTCTTTACCATTAAATTTGAAATGACTGAAAACTAGATATGGACAAGCTAGTTAACACATTTAACATCCATACATCCTCAAGACATAAATTGGAATAAGTAAAATGAAATGACATTAAGAGGGATAAATATATTATAGCTGAAATAATTTTACTGCTACCAAAATGGTATCTTTTGAAATATCTAAA
The DNA here is from genome assembly GCF_048593235.1 of Sminthopsis crassicaudata. Taxonomy (NCBI): domain Eukaryota; kingdom Metazoa; phylum Chordata; class Mammalia; order Dasyuromorphia; family Dasyuridae; genus Sminthopsis; species Sminthopsis crassicaudata. The sequence goes on along the minus strand of NC_133620.1, from coordinate 420,809,078 downwards.
TATAGAATTTGATAAAAGGTATAGACTACCTTTGAGATCAAATAATAATAAACTCCTAATAATTCAAATTTTCAACAGTATAATATTCACTCTTGGATATCCTTCCAAATTTGTACATATTACCAATGTGGTTGCCCAGAGTGCTGCTGCTAACTGCTATTTCTAGTTTGCCAATCTTAGGGTGTCTACTCATACCACTATACCTCCAAAGCTCCCAACAACATTCTTTGCATCATTAATTAACATGTATATGTAATTGGGTTTTATCAAAATATAATTTACTAAGACTATATAGTAAAGACTGTTGATATAATTATCCCCTCCCCAGAAAATCTATTATCCCTGAAATACATTATTATTATAAAGGTAAGTCCAAATAAAGTACCATATCTGTGAAGCACAAGTGTATGATATATGGATAAGTCATAAATCCTAGAACTACAGGGCCTAGAAATCCTTTATCACTTCAAAACCCTAATGCAACTCTCCTGGGGGGGGAGGGAGGTCAATGACTTACCTTAAATGGACTGCTCTGCTAGGTCCAAGAATCTATTTTTTTTCTTCATTATATTACCTGGTATTTCTGCTGCTAAATGTGACTGAACTTCTGATTGCTTTCTCCAGGGAGACTGAACTTCTTGAGGTTACTTCCTCCATGTAACTCTTTGTATTACTTTTTGTTTTTAAAAATGTGTCTTCATAGGCCATCTTGATGCTCTGTCTTCCACTGGTTGAGTTCTAGCAATGAGGTAGGACTTGAGAATAAGTATTGTAGTATGGGACACACCAGTGAAAGAGAGACAGAGACACAGAGAGAATAACAGAAAGAGAGAGAAAGAGACAGACAGACAGACAGACAGAGAGAGAGACAGAGAGAGAAAGAGAGAGAAAGAGAGAGAGAGACAGAGACAGAGACAGAGACAGAGACAGAGAGAGAAACAGAGACAGAGAGAGAGACAGAGACAGAGAGAGACACACACAGAGAGAGAGAGAGAGAGAGAGAGAGAGAGAGAGAGAGAGAGAGAGAGAGAGAGAGGAGAGAGAGAGAGAGAGAGAGAGAGAGAGAGAGAGAGAGAGAGAGAGAGATGGATGAAGTATTTCAAAATATTTGGTTTTCTTAGTAATCCTCTATACTTTTTATAAGACTTTATTCTAAGAAGAGTTTCCTATGCTTCACTGAGCTGTCAAAGATATCTAAGGACATTTTTAGAGGTAGTAGTCACCTCTGCAATTATGTAACCAAACCTATCATTGTATATTGGAGGAAACTGAAGTCCAAATGCTAAGTGTCCTGCCCAAGGGCACATGACAACTTAACTGCAGAGCCAGAGAAAGAATACTGATTTTCTCTATAGATCATGTTGCTCTAGTCTACCTGATGATATGAAATACCTACTTTTTATTCCAAAATAAACAAAATTATATTCCTGAAATAGAATGCTCTAAATTATTTGTTATTGTAGTCCTCTTTTAAAATGTATTTTACTATGAAAAAATGATCTTTAAAAACAAATCAGTACCATTTAGATGGCACAGTAGATAGAGCATTGGCCCTGGAATCAGAGGGACCTGAGTTCATATCTGATCTCAGACACTAAACACTTCCTACCAGTGTAACCCTGGGCAAGTCACTTAACCCCAATTGGCTCACAAAATCAAATAAATACAGAAAAATCAATCAGTAACTTTTCCTGAACATGTTCTGGAGATGCTTAGAAAAATTTAGTTGATTATACTTCATTAGGTAATTAAGTGCCAGAACTGATAAGAGTATAAGATTGTGAGACTTGAGCATGTAATAGCTGAACAAAAACATACTAACTTATATCTGACCTTGGAGAGACAGAAAGATCTAACTTTGAATTTTGCTTTAGACACTCATTTGCTGTGTTTCCTGGGGGAAGTTCTTTAAAACCTTTTATTCTGCCTCACTTTCTGCATCTTTAAAATAGAGGTTGTAATAGCACCAGACTCCCAATGTTGTTATGAGGATCAAATGAAATAATATTTATAAAACGCTTTGCAAATTTTAAATCCCTCTATAAATATTATCTATTTTTCTAGATATATGTCCATTTTAAAAATTGAGGTAATTGGAGTTAAGTAACTTGCTCGAAGTTACATAACTAGGATTTATGTATTGTCCAAGGTCACATTTGAACTCAGGTCCCCCTGACTTCAGAACTAGTGATCTATCCATTGCACCATTTAATTGCCATTACAATTTTTTTTTTATTATTTTAATCATTGTTATCAACTAGTATCTCAGAGTAGATTAAGTTCAGTAGACTGAACTTACATGCCAGGAAGACCTGGGTTCTAATTCCATCTTTGAACTAGTTTTGTGATAAGCAAGTCATTTCATTTATTTAAACTTCTTACCTTACAAGAAAAATGAGGATTATATAATTCCTGTAGTACTTAATCTCACAGAGTTATTGAGATGTTCAAATGAAACAATATGTTGTAAAATTTAAAATAGTAAATTAGTTCCAGCTATTATTATTTTGTTAATTTTTCATCCTTGATTCTGGTTCTTCTCTTTAGCTCCTAGTTATGTGTTCTAACACCTATTATGCAATCAGACGTTAATCTCTGAGTAATAGTTATTTAATTATTTTGGACACTATAATGTTCTATGAACTGGAAACCCTACAATAATATTGAAATAAAGAATATCATCCAAGGAAAGCATAATGGAAAATGATGTAGCAATTGTCACATGATAAAGGTGAAAGGTAACTAATATACTGCACATGTGTTCTCATTATGATAATACAGACTTCCTATAGCAAAATTATCACTTACAGAAATATCCAAGTCACTTACATCACATTATTATTATTATCATTATTACTTTCATTTTTCATGAACTTCAGGTTCTTGGAAGGAAATAAACATTTATTGAGGGCTCATTGTATGTCAAGCATTGTGTCATTTTCGCAAATATCATCTCATAGAATAGAATTATCCAGGGTAGGGGATGAGGGTGGAGAAATACAGTTAGCAATAGTCATTTTGAAAATAATTTTGAAGGAAGCTTTTCTGAAGGCCTCATTTCTCAAATGCATAGGAAATTTATTTTTATAATATAATATAATATAATATAAATGAAATTTGTTTTTAAAAGAGCCTTTTCATAAAAAAGGTAATTCATAAAAACATATGATCTATGGCCAAAAGGGCTATAAAATCATGCATATCCTTTGACCTAATAATACTACTACTAGACATGCATTACAAAGTATATTTTTTAAAAAGGAAAAGACTTATATATACCCTTTGACTTAATAATACTACTACTAGACATGCATCACAAAGTATATTTTTAAAAAAGGAAAAGACTTGTACACACAAAAATATTTATAGCAGCTCTTCTAGCAGGGCAAAGAATTGATTAAGGGGATATCCATCAATTGGAAAATGGGTGAATAAATTTTGGCATGTGATTTTTATGGAATACTATTGTTTTATAAGAAATGACGACCAGAATGTTCTCAGAAATACCTGAAAAGGTTTTCATGAGCTCATTCAAAATAAATATACTATGTACAAAATAATAACAATATTGTGGAAAGATCAGCTTTGATGACTTTACTATTTTCAAGCAATACGGTAATCCAAGACTACTCTGATGGACTTATGATAAAAATATTGTCAACATCCAGAGAAAGAACTGATTGTTTGTGAATATAGATTGAATCATAGCTTTTTTAAAATTTTTCTTAAGGGTTTCTTCTGGGGGATTGAGGGAAGATCCATATTTTCTTTTGGCAATATAACATTAACAGAAATATTTGCATAACTTTACATGTACTTTTTCAATGGGAAAATAAGAAGGGAAGAAGGAAAAGAATCTGGAAATCAAAGTTTTAAAAACAATGTAAAAATTGTTTTATGTGTAAATTGAAAAATAAAAAAATAAACAATAAAAAGCACATGTAACATAAAAAACCAAGTATCATTTCATTTTATCCTCATAAGAACCCTGTGATATAAGTGCTATAACTATCCCCATTTTACAGTTGAAAAAAAAACGGAGGTAGATAAACATTAAATAATTTGCACAGCATAAGCTAATAAATGTTTTATGTCTTCCAGAGTCTATGCCCAGTTCATTTTTTTTAATTAAAGATTTTTTTTTTTACTTTAAGACATATGCATGGATACTTTTCAGTAGTCACCTTTGCCAAACTTTGTGTTCCAAATTTTCCCCTCCCTTTTTCCTACCCTTCTCCTGGATAGCAAGTAATCTGGTATATATTAAACATGTACAATTCTTTTATACATATATCTTCAATTATCACACTGCCCAAGAAGAATCAGATGGAAAAGGAAAATATGAGAAAGAAAACAAAATGCAAAAATACAACAACAACAACAACAACAACAACAACAACAAAAAAAAAAAAAGTGAAAATCCTGTGTTGTGATCCACACAGTCCTCACAGTTCTCTCTCTGGGTACAGTTGGATCTCTTCATCATAAGACCATTGGAAGTGGTCTAGGTTCAATTCTTCATTAAGTATTCACAAGTAAGATAGATATACTTTTGACAAATGTTATAATATTTAAGACAAACTATTTTTGCACTCCCGTTTTCTTTTACTAGGAACTCTCCATCACTAGGTGAATGGAATTACAATCTTCATTTTCACATTAAATCTCATTGCTCCACATTAAACAATAGCAAGCCTCACAGAGTCTAATAAGTAAATACGAACCTTTTCTGTTGTTTATAGACAGCTTTAATATAATGACAAAAGCCCAATATTTTGGACTTCACTTTATTTACAACTTGGATTTGGCTTGGTTTTATGGAATTTATCTCCTATACAAACAGACAATGGTGATATGGGAAATATCTGAGTCTCTAAGCTAGAAAATAAAGTTGATAGCAATGCCTAACTACTCATGCTGTATCAGATAGAGAAATACAGGCTTTTTTCATCTATATTTTCTATAGCAATATAACATTAACGGAAACATTTTGCATAACTTTACAAATACTTTCCCAATGGAAATGTGAGGAGGGAAGAAGCGAGAGAATCTGGAACTCAAAGTTTTAAAAAACAAATGTAAAAAAAAAAAAAAGTTCAGTTTGTGAGCCTTTCTAAACTGTGATTTGCTACTGAAAGCATTGGGACCAATTGTCCCAAAGTCTGAAATCACATAGATGAAAAAATAGGTCACACTATCAGTAGTACCTTTAATTTCTAACATAGTAACATTTTATTACATTTACTATTAAGAAATGGTTAGTTTTCCAAATGAAGTTGAAAATTGGAAATAAACAAATTTACATCCAATGACAACCAACTCAAAGATTTTCTTCATTATAATGTTTTCTCACATTTAAATGGTAATTCACTAGGTTGACTAGTACCAAATTAATTCTAGAAAAGGGGATACTAAATGTGCACAAAGCTGTAAGATATTTTGTCTTGATGCTCTTATGAGTGACTCGGGACTAACGAAAGCCTCATAAAAGCAATGGGTTCATTTCCTGATAATTTTAATGAAAATATAATGTGAAATAGCTCTTCTCTGGAATTGCTCTTTAACAAAAGGAAATTTTAACAAGAGTAAAATTTAACATTTTTTTTTTAAACAAGAATTAACTCATTATGCCCACAATAGCATCCATTTACTTTCTTTTTTCTTTGCTACCTACTAAATTTGTCTCAAAGAACTGCCAGTACAAGAGTCAGTCAAAGTGAATAGAGAGAATATTTATGAATTTGAAAAGAATAGCTGGAAAAAATAACTAATTTTATGGCCACAAATACATAAGGTATTTGGATATTCTGCAAGAAACTCTCTGTATTACAGAAACCAGACATAGTGAGTTCACTGGAAAACAGAAATCTAAAACAGGAAAAAAAGGAACAAAATAGAAAGAATAGAAGAAAATAAATGCAGAGAAAGAAAAGAAGCAAAAGCTAGTAGGATAAAGTGAAATTTAATGGAGAGAAAAAAGGTAAATTTTGATTAAATTAGATGTAGAAAAATATTGTGATAGAAAGAAGTGAATAAGAAAGAATAGTTGATGTCCTATGATCTTCAATCAAAATAACGTGTATTTTTAAAAACTCTTTAAAAATTGCAAAGGAGTATTTATTTTAAAAAATAATAGCTTATATTTAAATGTATGTGATATTTATTTTATATCTTACTTGAATCTTATAATATCCCAGTGAAGCAGATACTGTAACTATTTTAATTTCTACCTTATAGATGGTAAGATAACCAAAGTTGAATTACATCGTGAACCTTATTTTAGGTTCAATATAAGTAAAATAATGCTATTCCTATGTTACCATTCCCACCTAGGATCAACATGAACAGAAATATAATCATCTAATCATCAGTCTAGTTGAGAAGCAGCACAGAACAGTGGGGTAAAAAAACAGACTTAGAAAACTTGGGTTCAAATATTTCTTCTAATAATGTTTCTGTGATTCTGAACAATTAATTTAATCTCTGTGGGACTCATTTACTTTATCTATAAAATGAGGTAATTGCAACACCTCAACCAACAAGCATTTATTAAAATCTAGGTGTTGGAGATTTTACATACATTTATGTATATTATATGTATATTATGTATATGTATATATACATAATATACATATATAAACATAAATATGTTCACAGATCCTCCTGATCATTCTTATAGAGAATTTCCTAAAGGATAGTGTAATAACTTCTCAAATAAATCACATTCAAGTAGGAGGGACCAAATAGACATACAAATACAAACTGAATAAATATAAAGAGAAAAAATACTAATAAAAATAAAGTTGTTAAATATAAGATATTATGTAAGAGAGGAATGTAGCAGTTGAGGGTCTCAGGAAAGATTTAATGTCAAAGGTCAGTTAGTCAATATACTTTGCTTTCTATGTCCTAGTCACTGTGCTAAGTCTCAGAAATACAAATAAATGTTAAAGATAGTTCTTGCTCTTAGTTTATTGTCTAATGAGAGTGACAACATGTGAAAAAATAATGTATAAACAAGCTATATACCTAATGTAATCAACACAGACAAGCCACGAGAATTAAATGGGATTGGGAAAGTCTTTGCTTAGAAGATTTTATCTGGGACTTTAAGTCAGTGGTAGAGATAAAGAGATAAAATATTCAGGTTGGGGGGGGGGGGGAGGCAGCCAGAGAAGGGGCCAGAAGTTAAGAAAATGTGTATTTATTATTCTAGAAGTTGAAAGGAGAACTGAGTTTCTGGATTAAAGGAGGGATATGTTACCTAAGTTTTCTTTTGAAGAAGAAGAAATAGGGATTCTATTCTGTTGAATGGGTTGGGCGAAGGCCAATACAAAAGTACCGAGATCAGAGAAGTCATGTATGAGGAATCAATAAATAGAAACTATGTTGTGGTGTATAACACAACAAGGAAGAAGAGTAATGAAGAATAAGCCAAGAACTTTTTGTAATAGTTTGTAATCAGTTCATGATGGGCTTTAAAAGATAAACAGAGGAGTTTTTAATTATCATTTTATAAATAATAGAGGGTCACTGGATTTTATGGAAAAGGAGAAAGGACAGAGTTGGTAAAATCACATCTAGAACTAGACATAGTAATTTCATTCTGTCTTTTTAGTTAGAAATATGCCTGGAAAGCAAGTACAATCTATCTGGCACCATATCCAAAATATTTTTATATGCATTTTTACTGTTTTTAACCTTTCCTACTTAGCCAAATAAAAAGGATAATTTCTTTTTTTTTCTAACAGAGAACAACAGCCCTGTCTAATTCATAGGTCAGTTGCCTCATAAAAAGTTATGGATTGAATTCAGAAATTCTAGTTTTGAATTCTTGACTTTGAATATCAGCTTTGTAGAATTCTATCCTTCTGACTTTGTTTTTTTTTTTTTTTTTTTCCTCATTTATAAATAGAGGATGGGGTTGGATAGATGAACTCTAGGAGACTTTCAACTGATGACCCTGTGAAATGTGTCAAAAAAACAAAATAGAAGGTATAGAAGCAAACTATGATAATTATGTTGAAGAGAATTCATAATTTCAGAGACAAGAAATGTCCTCCCCAAGAAAAAATATCACCAAAAGTGCATCCTTAGGACCTATAAAGATTGATGAGTATTTCTAGTGCACAGGTAATGAGATACTCATCAAAATGAGAAATATGTATTTCTTGAAGGAAGCCCTTTATTTCATTGTTGGTTAGTTCATTATATGAGTGCAGGACCATAATTTGTTTTAATCATACCTCTGGCCTGAAAAGAAGATCTATAAAGTCAGTAACACCCAACTGGGTAAAAGCTCCAGGAACTCATTAATCCTTTCAGATATTTTTTTTAAGCAAAGCTCCAAAGGAATTGGAAATCAATGCCAAAGGTCACTTCACATTAAAAGGATTCCAATGAGTTAGAAATGCAGACATTTATCAATTATGTAGGTATTGCTGAAAGAAATACCTATGATAAAATTGTTTTGGGTTTCTGATCTATCGACAGTTGCTCTAAGGGAAGTATTTCCCTGTTAGATACCAACAGACTAGTACAAATGAGGGTTAGTGGTCCTTGTTAGTAATTTGTAAGTTTACAAATACTTCTGGTACAATAACCGTGCATATTGGCTCTTTTAATCATAGTACCATTCTCAATTCTGATACTGTCAATAATCATGAAAGAAATAGCAACACTGATGACCTAAACCATTACAATATTGAATTGAAGAGAGCTTGGAAAATATGTTTGTCTGGAAAACTTTTAAGAGTAGTGTGCCATTAATCTTTTTTGTCTGGAATGCAAAAGCATAGCAATTTAAGAAAATGAACTTTTATGCCATTTTTAGACAAAATTTGCCGTTAAGAAATTTTCTTGATGTTGTTAAAAATCATATTAACCCAAAGTTGCACTATTGTAACAGCAAGGAGGAGAAAGGATAGTGGGGGAAATAGTGATTTTTAAAGATCCCTGATCACAGACATAAAAGAATGTTGCTTCCTACAGGGTTTGCATGACAACATTATGAGCACAATTCTGCATCTACATCTGTATTATTAAACTTCTACCATTCTAAAATATAATGGAATCTCTGGATTAAATATCTATGATTTTATGACTAATTAATGCTTTTAAGATCGAATACAAATCCATATTTTGGCATTTTGAAAGATACTTTGTTTATATGCCACCAAAATTTCTCCTTGTATCCCTTTCCATTCCTCTTTGGAGAATCATATTTTATGATAATATTTTTAAGAACAACAAAAGGAAGAAAAAAGTAATTCATCAGAACCAAAAAACATGTTGGAAAAAAAAAATCTATTATTAAATGAATTGTTCCACACATTTGGAATTTTCACACTTGCCCACATATATACTTGTGCAAAAAAACAGCAGGTGAATTTATACTATTCTATCTTTTCTTTTATTGTCAGAAAGGCTCAGTATAATTTCATAATATTAA